>NC_083614.1:5421200-5721200 GCF_963584025.1 Labrus mixtus | reverse complement strand
AGGTACTCACAGCCTCGGTTTAGGCTTGGTAGGCAGTGGGGGTCCTTCTTTCCCAGGGGGTGGAGACAGCTTGCCTGGGGATGGAGGTGCGTCTGGTGACACCTTGACTGGACTTTGGACTTGGACTGGGACATCTGTCATTGGGTCAAACTGTGGTAGAGGGGGAGGAGGGGGTGGAGGTGGGGGAGGAGGTGGGGTAGATGCCTTGGGTGGACTTGGTGGAGCCGGTGGATATGTGGGTTGGCCATTCTGTGTGGATCCCTTTCCTTTATCCTCACCCTCTGAGCTCATCTGCACTGGAGGCACGGTGGAAACACTGGGCCAGATCTCCAGCTCCCTGATTTGGAAAGACTCATTCCTGTTAGGAGGCAGCGTCCTGGGTGGCAGCTCCAGGAGGCTGATTTCTGTGGGTGGGGGAGGTGGGGGGAAGGCTGCTGCATCCTCAAACCCTGAGCTATCTCCAGACATCCCATTACTGGATGAGTCCTCAGATGCTTCAAGACACAAACGGAAAAAAATAGATTCTTTGACTTTAATGTTTAGTTTTTCCTTCTGGCTACCACATAGATGCTGATTAGACAGACAACAATGAACCCAGCTGATCTAAAGCAGCAGCTGGGTCCAGTCAGGCTGATGAAATTCTTGTTTATTCAGCCTTTCCTTTGTGGTGAGTCCTGTCCTGTACTGTACACGCAGTTTTTGTTTTTGGAATTACACAAGGAAATACTTGTTCACTTCTGTATTCACAAAGAGCTTCTCATCAGCTCACACCATCCACTCATACGAAACAATAATACCTTCAAAACAAGATGGTCATCTCATTGAGACTTACTACTTTTATGACTCCAAACTACACAACTTTTGGGAAATTAGGGTTAGGGTTACCATCAGATGTAAGAGTTTTTTCAGAGAAAATATTTGTTGTAAGTTTTTTCTAGATATCCTTTATATATATAGATATATATATATCTCTATATATATATCAGTTTTTTTATAATAATTGTGGGGATTGAACTTCAAAAAAACCATGTGATGATAAAGGGGAGTAAAGCTGTAGAAAAGTAACAAGTGTATTCAGGGACATCACATTAAGGACCTTTTTAAAACAAAGAGTTGCTTTATTTACAACTCTACCATTTGTTATTAGAGCGTGAAAATGTTTTGTTTCACATGCTCCAAAAGTGTTAAAACCTTCTCAATATGCCAAAAGTTTTCAAATATGCCATTCAGAAACATAATTATAGAAGTAAAATTGGTTATCAATTCCCTGATGTATTATGAATATTAACTGTCTGATATTGTTGTTGTTTTTGGTTTATGTGGTGGCTTAGACAAAATGCTAGTTTGCCTAGCATGTTATAACATGCTTGCTTGACATGATGTAGTGACCTAGAGGCTTGTTGTGGTAGCTTTGGTAAACTGTGCAGTCATTGTTTTGGTGTGTCCAGCAGCATGTTCATGTGAAAGCAACAGGCTAGTTAGCTTGATATGTTGTCACTAATATTGACCAAAAAGTTAAAAAAAACTTGCAAAATGGGGCTGTTAAGAGTTTTTCTATGCAGTGAGCCAAATTCAACAAAACAACATTAATTGAGAAAGTGCAGACTATGTGACACTGTTAACCTGCCTGCACTCTTAGACTCTTAGAATTTAGTAGAACTATTGTGATTATCGATTGACAATTGGGTTGGCAAATGGCAATGTCTTTTCTCTCTGTGGGAACGCACCTGCAGTGACGGTGAGTTGGGCTGTGCTCTTCAAAGAGCCGTACGGGTTGGAGGCTGAGCAGCAGAACAGGCCTCCATCCTCTGGAAAGGCCTCGGCTATCACCAGGGTACATATCTCCTCTAGAAAAACAAAAAAAATCCCAGCTATCAACACACCTTTAATAAGATCCTAAAAGCTGAATTTAAAAGTGCAAAATAACAGACTTGACTTTCATGATCGGTAATCTGTACCGGCGTGGAATGAGGTGACATGCTGAAACTTGATTTGTTGTGTAATAACAGGTAATGAGATATTAGACTGTTTTTTTTTCTCACAGGCATGTTATATTATGACGGACATTCCATCCAGACTAGTGAATCACTATTCAGACTCAGACACACAGAGAGCAGCAGGGAGAGACAAACAAGCACGGACGTAATCTCTCATGAAGAACAGACAGACAGACACATAAAAAAGCTGAGGCACAGATGTTCAGGGACGTCTGAGTGTGACTCACAGCCTGAAAGTAACACCAGAAATGACCCCTGAGTCACACAGGTGCGAAACAATCTGACATAAATGAACACGTGTTTCATTGTTTATCTGTCATTTTTCTATGTGTGTGATGTGTCTTAGGGTTTCTCAGACTTTCCCAAGGACTCCCTCTGTTTCTTGAATATGAGTGTTCTGTGAGACACCACAGTGAGTGAAAGGTTGCAGCTGATAAAGAAACCATCAAACAGCCTCCAGACAAAGCTGATTATCATTACTAATTGGATGTACTGACTGTGGTTAGGGACATAAAAGCAGTTTTGTAATAACAAAGCATGCATTTAGTAGGAACTGAGCCAACAAACCTGGTTCAGCCGCAGATCGGGGCTCTGATTCATTATAGATTATTGGAAGAAAGGAAGAAAGAACATAAATATTTTGGTTATTAACATCCTATAGTTAACTGCTACAGTGTACTCAGTTACAAATGGTTTCAAGACGAGTTAAGAGAAATGTCTAACTTTTCTGAAGAATCCGAAAATCAGGAGAATCCAGGATCTCCTCTCCTTGGCGGTACCATCTGACCTGGAGAGGAGGGCTTCCTCTGACCCTGCACTCCAGAACCACCACCTGGCCCTCAGATGCATGGGCATCCTGCAACAGCTGCATAGAAGGAGGGACAACGTTACAGAGAGGTCAAGAGGTAAGTCAATAATAATGATGAGTAAATGAGAAGATCCAGAAACGGGTAATGAAAGGGATATGCTTCAAAGTTACAGCATGAAATAGATGACAAAGATCATTAAAGATTACACTCTGTCATTGAACACCGATTAAGGATTCGAGAGGCCAGTGGACAATAACACCTTAAAACAGTCACTATCTCATTTTATCACAGTTGGCTGCTGCTGTCCCTTATGGCAAGGGACGTTTATTTACAGAGCACAATTCATACAAGAGCAACTCAAAGTGATATACAAACAGAGCATTAAAAACTTCATAAAGCAAAAATAAGTAAAAATATAACACCAAAAATTATTGATTTTCCCAACTTTAAATTGCTGAAGAGGGAAAAGGCTGATTCTCCTCTCCTGTACATTTGTGGGCTGTTGTTAAAACCACAACATCTTGTTTTTCCTTTATTGTAAGTGACAATGTTCAAACATAAACAATAAAAAATTGATCGCAAAAAAAAAGAGAAAGAGAACGAGGGGGAAAGGCAATACATATTACAAACACTGTCAGGACTTACAACGGCCACACCTGATGAATTTCTAAATACTTTTAAATTTAATGATAGAAATTGCAAAACTTTAACTCCTCTCTGTTTTTGTTATAGGATCAATCTCAGAACTAAAAAAAAAACACATCAAAAAGCTTCTGATGGAGAAGAAGCTCCTAGCACTGTGTTGTCTCTTCTGCTTGTTAACGGGGCGAGAAATGTGCCGGGTGTTATCCTTCAACAAGTGGCTTTCAGTGTCAGTGTAAAAGAATGTACCTCTTTCTCTCTGTGACATAGTGACTACGGCATTGGGTATATTTTGGGAACACCAGGGGTGGAATGTATTGGTCTGACATTGTATGTGTGTATTTGTGTGGGTGAGTGTTGTATGGCTGACATCAGTGGAGGCGACCATCCTCTCATTGAGATGATTAAAGCCCACAGCAGCTTTTAAAGGAGGTGAAGACAAACAAATGTTTCTTTTGTAATGAAGAGGAAAATGATTTAGGGCCTGACTGCCTCAATGAGAGTGAAAGAGACCTGACCCTTGTGGGTTTGGCAGGGCCGTTTGAAGCTCTGCCTCAGCCCGCCTCAGTCTCGCCATCACAAGACCCACAGCCTGAGGGAGAGGGAGTCGGGGGCTGTTTGGGGAGTGATGAAGAGTCTGAGCTGGAGGAGGAGCTCTCATCAAAGTGTATGTTTTATCTGACCCCCACTGCTGTAAGCCACAGCAATGCAAACTGTTATTATGGGAAGGCAGAGACACAATAAATCTGTATCATGTTCTGCATATGTGCATGTATGTGTTGCCTACATGATGTACTGTGTTTAAGTAGGTTTGTATCTGGGACTGGGCTTAAGTGTGCAGGAAAAGTTAATGATACAGCTTCAGGGAGGGTTTGTTTTGTTATGTCTCTGTGACAAAACGCTAAAAAAGAAAATGTTTTTCAAGTCTGTGTGAAACCTGACTGGCTTGCAAAGAGCGATGACATCAACCTTAACAACGAACAACTTTAATAAATACAAACTTTGCATGCATATACCGTTAACTGTAACCAATTTGGGATTTAAGCAATAATCAAATAAAAGCAATTGCACCAAAGAGCAACGTTACAAAATTGTTTGAAGTAACATTTAAATAGTTAGATAAATCCCTTAAAGGAGTAACTGTAATCATAAACATTCACATAATTGTAATCACATAGTTTTCTGCCACTTTATTACTTAAATACTTAGCATAATCTGCTTCAGTGCCAAAAGGCTTATGTTGGTTTACTGCAAGCTTTTTCTGTTCTTGAAACTTCATTTTCTATTTTAATTCTAGCTAAAGAATTTTCTTGTAAATAAAACATCTGACATTTTCCTTGATTGTATAGTTTTTCTTAATTGATTTTTAGAAAGTTCATGAAGTTCTTACTGCCCTAAATATCTATTATTGACCTCAATAATACTTTTAAAGCTAATTTAGAGTCAAACTCTGCAGCCAGGTTACAACATCTATTGGAAATCTTCCCAGATGACAAGATCCAGTTAGAGCAGTTTATTCATAGTTTTTTTTTAAATGACATGTCAGCAAAGTGGGGTATGTGTAGTATGCATCCTCACCTTAGTGAATAACGGCGGACCTGACACCTCACCACCACACAGTGACAGTGACAAAGGGCTTTGCATCTGGAAGAAAAATAAAACTCAGTGAGTGTATACAGAAAGGCATCTCTTTGTGTCTTTGAAGAAAACTTTTTTTTTGTAGATTTACTGTCACGTAGGCGGTGGGTACTTACCCGCTGCGGGGGCTGAGACAGGGACTGGACCAGGGTGGAGCGGAGAGGAAGGACCTCTGTGGTTTTGGGTGATGATGAGCGTATTGTCAGGGACATTGAAGTCATCTTCTTCTGAACTCTAAGAAGAAGAAGACAAGGAATAAATCAGAAAACACTCATAAAAAAAATATCTTTGCTATTTCATGTGTCTGTATGCTTTTAGTTAAAATATGAATGTTGAATCAAAGTATAATTTCACCAGGTTCCCGTCCTTCCCGGATCAGCCCCCCGAATGTATCATGAACTCAGTGCTCCTACCTGATCCATTAAAAAAAGGGTCTATATCTAAGATTTATAACATTCTGTCACAAATGGACTGTACAGCCACACTTGAACATCTAAAAGAGGCTTGGCAGGAGGACCTTGAAGTGGAAATCTCAGGAAACCAATGGACTAAGGCTCAGGATCGTGTGCACTCTTCATCTGTACGTACCAGACATGGACTGATACAATTCAAAATTTTACACAGGCTTCATCTATCAAAGTTGAAACTTTCGAAAATGTTCCCTGCTGTAAACCCACTCTGTGATCGTTGTGGACAGGTACCGGCCTCACTGGCACATATGTTCTGGACTTGTCCAAGCATCGCCAACTACTGGATCAAGATATTCCAAAGTTTGTCTGAGATTTTCCAGAAACATATCAATCCAGACCCAGTTCTTGCAATGTTTGGGGTTGGGTCAGCTGCTATGGAGCTCTCTTTATCAAACAACCAGAAGAATGTGATATGCTTTGTAACACTGTTAGCAAGAAGATTAATTCTGCTGAACTGGAAACAAAAAAATCCTCCAGTTTGTCAAGCTTTAATGAATGATGTAATGAAGCATTTGCAGTTAGAAAAAATAAAATTTACCCTGAGAGGAAGGATAAATATGTTTTACTCAATATGGCAGCCATTTATAGACTACTATAACAAAAACAACCCCAGGAAAAAATAAAAATTTAGTAAAATCCAGAGCACTAGACATCCTCCAAGTTGTATTATTATTACTATTTAAATCTTTTTATCTTATTATTTTGGTATTATATTTGTGTTTTACTGATTTTTTTTATATCTTGTATTTTTAGTTATTTATTTATTTAGATTTCTGTGTTGGTTTGAGGTATGAATATTCATGTCTCGGATTGTTTTTTTTTTTTTGTTGTATCTGTATTTGAAAAAAGAAAAAACCCCAATAAAGAGAAGTTGAAAAAAAAAAAAAAAAAAAGTATAATTTCACCACAGCAATTAAGATGGTATCAGGGACCTTGGCTTTAGTGTGTAAACAAAAAGGGGATCAGGAAGTTGTCCAGATGGAGGCAGATTTAAACAACAGATTATGATCAAAAACATCCAGAAAATTGCAAACCCCTGAGAGAGTTACTCAAAGATTGATTGCAGAACTGTCCTTAATAATGCGTAATCCGTAATAATGTTCAAAACATAAATAACAGCAGTACATCTCAAATTCAAAGTTAAGGAGGACAAAACACTACATTTCTCTAGTTTATTTGGCTCACATCAGCACAGACAAATGCTAACATGTTTCAGCACAAGGCTTCTTCTTCTTCAGTGCGTTTGTTAAAATGAATGTATAAGTTCCATTTAATAAGATGCACAAGAGCAGAGTAACTATACAGCTGGAAGCTGGGTCCATGTGAGCAAAATAAACCAGTGAAATGTCAATGTTTTGTCCTCCTTTACAAGTTTTTGGCAGACTAATTGCTAAATAAAAAAAACTGTGCTTCTTTGGTACATGGCCCAATCTTCTTTATATGAAGAAGGACAAATAATTCAAGAGAAAGGGCAGTAAAAACTGAGAGTGAAAGCAGGAATTGTTTAAAAATGTTTAGCATAAAGGATTGAAGTACGGGGGGAAAATCCTGTTAGGGTTTGTTTTTTTCCCACCAAATTAACCCTCTGTACCTGTAATTATCTACAGAGTGGCCTGTATACCAGCTCGGGGTTATGGCTCTTTATGGGCCTTTTAAGGGTCTAGTTAAGGGCAGTAGGTCTGATTAGCTGCTGCAGGGCTCAGTTGACCTGTTCAGGGGATTCAAGGTTCACTGGGTCACAAGAGGTCATGCTGAACACACGTACTGAGGCATGTTTCCGGATCTGGACTTTGACGCGGCTCCTTCCCCTTCCGAGTCTGATGACGAAGCTCCTGCAATGGGAGAAAAACAAAAAGCAGTGATGGTTATCTCTTTGTGATACACGTCATCTCTTTAACAGTTAATAATGCTCATTATTAAGGCAGATCAACAACATGTAGAAAACTGTTAATCTTATTTAAAAGATAACTATATTACATAAATACCTCAAAAGTTCAAATGAATTGGTCTCACCTTCGATGTAAACCTCAGCAGAGGTGTTATCTGCTCCCAGACTGTTGGAAGCCACGCAGGTGTAACGTCCTGTGTCGTCCTCGAAAGCTTCAGTGATCACCAGAGTGTGCAGGTCACCATCCCTCCAGATCTGTATGTCAGGAGAGGTGTGGAGCTCTCTGCCTTCACAGAACCACCTGGTGAAAAGACGAGAAAGGGAGCTTTGGTTACTTTTTATATTCAGGAATCTTCAACAAAAAAACGAAAGACTGCTACAAAAAATCTTCTAGAAAAAAAGCAGACCTCATGTTTTATGCAAGTGATTTTTTAATATAAATAATATGAATTACTTCTTATTTTGTTCCTTTTACATATCAATTATTTCCTGTCTTTTGTCCTTTGTTTTATTTTTCTGAGTTTTTTCCTGTTAAACCTCTGTACTTGTACGATTTGGTTTCGCTCCTCTATATTTCATTTTTGCTTGTAGCTATTCTACATCTACTGTACGAACCAAGTTCTAAAAAAAGGGTTTTGACTGAAACATGTTGTGGCAATTAGAGAAACTGGTATGCAGCACTGAGCGAAGACAGTAATCATTTGAATAGTCAAACAATCATTACAGTTGGATTTGTGAACCAAGTACCCAGAGACACACAACAAAGACAACAAGAATATCCCCTTGAATCCTTAAATTGTTCAAACTGGTACTAATGTAGAACACTTTAGCAATTGCAATAAGCTCAGTAAAAAAAAAAAAACTGCATGGCTGACATTATCAGAAGAAATGTGAAATAACATACAATGTATTTTCATATTCTTTAAGTAGATACACTTCTTAGGTCACTGCTGCTTGGTTGAGATGGGGTTAGTTTTGGATATTTCTGTGTACAACTATATTACTTCTCTTTACGTTTATAATTCTGACTTTACGTAATAAACTAAAAGCAGAAAACGCTATTTGGTCAGGAAATCTTTGTAATGTTATCGCCTTCACCTGCTTGCTAGCACGTCGTCTGATACTGTTTCATTGGAAAGAGCCTAAGCCTCCTTCCCATGCCAGGTGGATGAAGGAAGTCATGTTCAATCTAAAACTAGAAAAGATTAAAAGCACCATGAGGGGGGAAAAGGCTGAGTCCAGTAAAATGTGGTTTCCATTCATAGCCTATTTCACTACTGTTACTGGGATAACAAATTGGAATGACACATAGCACTCTTTTTGATTATGGGGTTTAATAGGAGCAGCTGCAAATGCCTGGATTATTTGTGTTCACTAACTGTATGTGGATAAATGTATGTATATGTGTAAATGTAGACAGTACATTATGCTATCATTGTTGTTAAAAGCATTGCATTGGGGTGGGACTGGGGGTGGTTTTGGGTGGTGGGTCGGGGAGATAAGAGGGTTTGGGTAGGGATGGGTGGCTTTATATTTTGTATTCTGTACATCATGCAGCGATTTGTACTGTTCAAGTTAAAAACTCAGCAATAAACCTCCTTAACAGTATTTTAAAAAAGTCTGACTTAAGACTAGTGCTAGAGAAAACATTTCTCCCAAAAGGAACTGTATGATTCCTGCACTCAGAGATACAGAGCTTTATTGAAAAGGGGATCTTAATTCTGAGTCATTTAATTTCACCTTTTTTTTAAAGCTAAGTATTTATTTCACCTCTTGCCAAAAGACATTAATATTCTAGTAAAGGTGAGACCTGAAATTATGGACCGCATGCAACAGGAATCATTACAGAAATATAAGTCAACAAAATCTTGTTAGACAAAGCATGATCCAAAACTGTTAAATATACCTTTGCCGAATATGATGGAGGCCTGCCAACCTCACTTACATCAATAACTACTCATTCACACATTCACACACCCTGGGGGCACGTCTGGGTTTCCATATCTGTCAAACATCAGCCAGCCTGAGGCACTGACGAGACGCCGTGTTACGGGAAGCAGATACACCCTTTCCCTCCTTCCAATCAGAGGTGTGTGTGTGTGTCTGGGCAGGCGCCTGGGACATGTACCCTGAGGTCTGCTAACTCCAGCTTTGTTCCCCGGTCAGAGACCCGGGAGGGTTGAGAGAGTCTACAACACAACCCACTCCTTCTGTCTCATCTCTCTTCACACGGTTATGATTAAAGGAGAGTCCTCCAGCACTGTTTCACCACATCAAATTCAGGTCTTGATTAATGGGATTCTTTTGCTCTTACCAGTGTTAATGTATCTCGTCCATTGAAAGTGCATTATGACACATCAAATTAATATATCACACTCCCCCGACTTCAAACTGTCACTAAGTTCCCAAGGGGTCTGTGGTCCTAAAATTCAAAATATCCATCTACGTACCAGTGTCAGTTTGGCACATTTGGGGTTCCACATGTAAGCAATAATAAGTATGCAACATCTGGTTCAAGTTATAAAATAAAGCCATCAAGGTAGCACCAATAAATTAACAACATTGTAGAGTAAAACTTGTTTTCACATGTTATTTAAAGACTTTTTGTCTCATTGACATATTTACAATATACAAACCAAACAAAAATCAAAACCCATAACCCAACCTAAAGACACACACACCTGCATTCACGCACTCACACACACACCTACACACATAAATACACTGGGGAAGGAGGGCTACAAATAACTATAAATAAATCTAACTAAAACACATATCAAGGAAATTCCAGTCATCCATACTGGAAATATGCGAAAAACAAAACAGACAAAGGAAAAACTAAACAACTAATATAAATACAAATGAGTACAAATGTAGCAAAAAGGGCCCCAAACATTCTTCCCATTTATGATGATGTTTTAAGTTACAAGTCAGCAACTCTCCACGTGGATAACCAAAACCATTTCTTTCGACCAGTTTCTGAAGTTTCTGCAGTGGATAATTTGGTTAATATTGCAGAGTGTTTGTTGGCTTGGCTTGGTTAAGTAAAGAGATCAGGCTTTGTGTTTAGAGCAGTACTAATGTTGGTATGCCAGTTATGTATAATGTAACATAAATAATACACCATTTATATGGCAAAAATAATAATAATAAAAACAATAAAATAAGTCAACAGTGACTATCTATGTATATTTCACATGGGAATAAAACCCTTGTCTGCAAGATGAAATTCCTTTTTCTTTTATCCGTCTATTGCCCCTGACTACCACTTTAACAGACTTCTGTCTACTATAAAAACAGTAAACTAGAGAAAAGTGTCCAGAAAATCATCTAACAGGGTTCCTGCAGCGTCTAAATTTGTGGCCCTAAAGTGTTGGGCCCCTGACAATGATGCATAATTTGACAACTAAGAGTGAGAATGGGTTGACACTGTACAGCCATCACAGTGTCATTCTATTCAAAGAGATTGCATATATACTGTGGGTCTTGTTCACCTCCTGACCTCTTCATTAACAGGAGGAGGGGCAGGAATTCCCCCAAATGCTGGAGGAACAGCTGCTCCGCTCACCCAGAGCGCTGACCTGAGGACATGCAGCTATCTCACTGAGTTGTATTAAAATTCCCAACATCCTGCTGAATGGGCCATTACAGGATTTTAAACACTCGGGAGTGTCAGTCAAACAGCGAGCTAACTCGTGTTCCAGAAAGTGATCCATCAGCCAAAAAACATCCAGACAACACTTCATTCTTTAGGATTCACACCTCACAGAGTGGTTGCAGACACTCAGACAGGGAAAGTGAATATGAGAATGGCAACTGAACAGGAGGTGAATGAGCATGAGTCAGACGAGGTCAGACAGGAAAAATTATACGCTCTGTCATTGTCGAGTTGGATCACATCGAGCAATTCATCAGGAGCAGTGACAGGTGGAGCAGCACCCAAACTACGGTGGCCCTGAGGATGCTGTATCGAAGAAAAAAGATGAAAACTATGCAAAGCACAAGTCAGTAAGACAAACATCATAATTTACACAACATCGATCAGCATTTAGAAAACTTGCTGCAGACTCACTCAAAATCAGAGCAGATATTAAGTCCGGTGTTTTTTCTTTACTTCTTTGCAATTGTAATTGTTAGTGTCTGTTTTCCAAAATAAGCTTGTGATTTTATGTTCTTAAACTGTTAGTGGTACCTCCTCTTAAAATGTCACTGAAACATGTCTTACAAACTGCACGTCATTGATCTTTCTCAAAGAAAGTGTTAGACTCCCATGCTGCCAACATCTTCATTCACGTTTGACCAAGAAAACAAATCAGACTTTCACCAACAAGTGACTTCTATTATCCTATAAAAAACTCATCTCTGAATCAACAGTAAGGTGCAATAGCTTGCCAGCATTAAATTGGTGCAACACAAGAGATACACATTGGCTACCATCATCGATGCGTGCACAGCTCATTCATGGGCTGATGTTTGTCAACAGGGCTTTTATCGATGCATCCCTAACCAAAAAAGAGATTTTTATCAGACAACTCATATTGCTGCTGCAGAACATAGAGTTAGGCGTCTACGCTTCAACGTCAACAACGTTGCAGAATTGCTTTGCATGCAGATATTTGGAAAGGGGATTAGATAATAAGCCGGTGCCTGGCTGAGGATGCTGGGATGGTGGTGGGGCTAACAAATGAGTGTGTAGTGTTGGTGCAGGCCAATGACAGAGCTGAGGAAGGGATGGAAAATTTTGCAGAAATATACTGTAAAAGACCAACGTCTGAGAGGTTGCATTTGCCATGTGATTGTGGAGAATAAGAAATGTCCAGGCTCTTTTACAGTGCAGCTTGAGTTGATTGCCTGTACTGATAGTACAATAGCCTATTCAGAGTACTTCCTCTGTCTCATAATTCGACAGTGTGTGAAACAAAGGAAACTTCACTTACTGTGTTAAAGGGCCAGACACAAATGTGTTAAATGATAGGAAACAGATTGTGACATGACTCTTATGAAGAGTTGTTCAAGGCACGAGCAGGGAGGCCTTATCCTCTGGTGTTTCAACCCTCGAGGCAACAAAGGCCAAAATTCGTCTGCCACACTTCCATCATCCCAGCAGCTATCTTTGAATCAAACACTAGATCCAGACAGAGAGAGGATGAGCCAGCACATGCATCCTGTGTAACAGGACCTTGTTATATGAAACAGTCCAAACTCTTTGATACAACACTGACAGCAGCTGCAGATAATGTATGAAAAGCTGATTGTTTGAGCAAACCAATATGTCTGTGCGGTTTGGAAATCCATTTTCTGGATTAAAGTCAACTTGTCTGGTTGACTGCCATGTCTGCCGGGGATTTGCTTTGGGAACTCAGGTTTCTTTTGTGGGTTAAACCTCACTTCTTTCTTTTAAGTCATTTGGAGCATTAATCAAAATGGTCACTGTGAATCTTGAGGCCATATGGTCTAAGATTAATGTGGAATACACATTAAAAGTTCCTTTAAATAAAGGACAGTGAAATGGACATTTTTCAGCAGCATTTAAACACACACAGAGAAAAGAGGGTGTTTGTAACACACAACATCATTAAAGTATTGATGGAGGATGATGAAGCTGTTGGAGGTAATGCAAGTCCAGCATAAAGCAGGGGGATATGTTTTCCACAGGACAGCCTGAATCTGTCCCGTGAGAAGAAAATGGGGCATTTCCACACAGCAACAAGTGAAGCGAAAACAAAAATTAGAGTTGTAATTCAAGCAATCACCAGTGGTCTTGTTTAAATTAAAGGTTTATAAATAGTTCTCCGTTCTGCTTTTGCCACAGAGGTTGACTAGGGACTTCTAGGTGAATTTACATACAGACCATCTTCTGTGTGTACATGTAAAGGAATGGAAATAAAGATTTGTTTTGGGCACAGTTTGATGAAGCACAGAGCACAAGACTCATCTGAACTGGAAGCACAAACCATTGCCAGCAAGCAAGCACAACAATAAAAGTCTGTATTATTCAACCTTAATGATCTACCATTAAGTATAATTACTGAGTGAACTCATTTAGAGACAGACGGTAATGTTTATTTAATCCTCTCTCGATTTCTGTGGAATGTGATGAACATGGGACTCGAGGCGCAAACAGCAGGACTATTTACTCCAGGGGGGGGGGGGGGGGGGGGCTTTGATGAGTCGCGTACAGTCCAGAGAAACTTAAAACACTACTCCACTGTATTTTGTCTTCTCATTTTCAAAGCAATTGCCTATGTCTGAGTCATTTAATAAAAAGTGACCAGATACACTGCTGCCATGATATATTATTATTTATGATTTTACTTAATATTGACACACAGAACTCTGTCCATACAAGGCTCTTTTGCAATCTCCTTCTACTGTTTAATTGGATTTTATTTGTGTTTTTTGCTTGAGTTATATATTTTGTTTGGTGTGTTAACATAATTTTGCAAAGCCCATTAAGTGACATGTACAGAAGAGCTAAGATATCTGTGATGATAATCACAAATGTGTATATTTCTCCCCACCGCAAACTGTCAAAGAAAGACACCTGCATGGATGATAAAGACTTCCTTTCATGATTGTTAACCCAAGAGACAAGTCTTTGGTCCCTTGGACAAGTAAAAGGACATTTTATTTTGTGGTGACATGTTTTTCCTTTTAACAGTTCAACAAAGTAAAACAATAAATAGTGATTCAATTATCAATTTAGATTGCATTAATTCATATCACATTGTAGTCATTGATAGCTCCACTATCAAACTCAATTTTTAAATTCACCCCAAAATACACACCTGTGGCAAAATTTATGCCATATGCATCAACACAGCCAAAATTATCCACAAAAACTGTCTTTAAACGTCAAAAAATGCACTAGGACTACAGGAGGGTGTTTTAGTTTTGAGTTTTTGGGCTGGCTTTATTACCCAGGGGGCTAGCTTTTGTCTGGTTTTTATTGGCAATTGTATTGGTTTTGTCAAACAGACCTGTAAACCCTGCAAGTAGTGACTAAATTTTTTTCTCTATTTGACAAAGAATAGTTACTGAAAAAGAGTTAGCAACACTTAAATCATCAGTAGTCTCATTTGGAAGGGAAGCAGGGTGTGTTAGAAAAGCAGTCACTCCACACTCTGAGAAATATTGAGTGAAGGAACACATTTCTTGGCAGAAAGCAGCCTTACCACCCATTTCCTTTTAATACAATACCAGTATAAAGCACAACTATGCAGAGCATGCATGCTAAAAAGCTTAACTTCAATTCTAGGTAACGCCTCAGCTCTTCATTCATCTCCCGCCCAAAAAGGCTCGCAGCCAAGAAGGTGACTAAACATCCTACCCTCACAATCAACTAGCTTGTCACCAGCTCTCTGAATAAAGATAGCATGAGAGGGAGCAATTTGCACAGCTCAGTTAAGACAATTGAAGCCAGATGATGCATGCAATATCATCGGAAGGAGGGCTTTGGTTTTGTTTTATGGGGCTCCCTACCTACACTGACCTATTCACAATCAGGAGAAGAAGAGAGGATGAACCAATGCCTGTTTGCCTGGGCCTCCGGAGTGCGTCTCCTCATCTGACCCTGTTGTTATTTGCTGCTGTTGATGGAAAATTTCATGAAGCAAGGCTCAGTTTCACCACAAACCCAAACGAGAAGCGGCCAGAGCAAAGAGAAAAAGAGAGAAGGAGGGTTCAATCGCAAAAAAAATGACCTTGAGAGGATGTCGGAGTGACAAGATGGAAAAAAAACACACCCACAGGTCAATTAAAAATTCAGCATTGCCTATAACAAATGGGTAGACAAGATGTAAACTTCCTGACCCATGTGTGTCTTTGTCTTAACTCCTCAGTTTGCTCATGCTGTTCAGTTTCAAGGCTGCTGACCACAGAAGGCAACCAGAGTGCAACTGGACAAGAAGAGCGGCACCAAGGCTGTCTTTATCCCTAATTACAAACTACAATAGAGGTCAACTGAAACTGCCCAAACTTTAAAGCGAGCAGCGATGTTAGTTTTATTATCCAGGACAGAAAAAAAAAATCCTAATTCATCCAAACACAAGATGGAAAGCATATTGGGTTCCCTCTTTCCCACGCCAGCTGACTGAAACCAACACTGACTGCAGCTCTGCGAGGCTCAGGGAAAGGTTTAAAGGCACAAACTCACTAAAGCTGCAACATTTCAACCACAGCTGGTTCAGTCATTTTCCATAATACCACATAATGCATCATCAACCTCTCCAGGTATGCAGAAGTCCAAATATTGGCACCACTGAATACAACGTTTACCGGCTAAGAATAATTCCCATCATTTCAAGGGAAACAATTAAGCATGCCAAAAATAATTATTAGGACAGGGGAAGAGTCGGACATTGGGGAAAGAGAGAGAAAGGCACGACATGCAGGCCACTGGCTGGATTCGAACCCTGGTCGCCCGCCCACAGCCTCCATACATTGGTAAAGCGCACCAACCACTACACCACCGGCACCCCATTTAAAAAAAAAAAAATTCAATAAGTAGGGGATGAATCATAATGGCATTTAGTTTTAATGTCATCCTATAGTCTCCAAGGTAATGTATAAGTACACATTTTATTTTCTACAGTTTCCCTAAACTTCAGATGGATTTACATCTGTCCAGATTCAGATCAGAACGATCACAGCATCTAATATGGGGTAGGTTTAAAGGCTTAATATGCGATTGTTCACACTTAAATATAATATAAATCAAGTATATCCTCTGAAAATAACTCTGTGAGTCATGACTGTCTACAACGGGTGTAACACCCGAGTCCCACTGTCTGTGATGTTTTCAGAGTTTTCAGAGTCCTATCTTCAGTTTGTTTACATCGCCAGGACAGCCGGCTGACTCCTCCCCTCACGTATAAAAGTTGTTTAATTGAGGGACTAGAGAAAAGAAGAATAACATACTGTACTCACTGCTTAACTGTGTTTCTAGATCACGCTCATTTCAGGTAAATTTACATGCAGTGTGAAGATACGAGCATAATAAAGATCACTAGCATTAGCATGCTAACACAACAATGCACCGCGAGTTGTTTTGGTTTCATGCTGGTGCTCAAGAGCGACATCTGCTGGATCAAAAAATCACATATAAAGCTGTTGAGAACATTTTGTAAACGACATAAATGTCTGTGTTGTTGACATTGAATGTTCTGAATCTGTCATCATGTCTCAATACAATCTGCTGAACAATACAAATGGTAAATTACTTAGTAAAAGGGGTGTAAAGATAAACTAATCTGAATACTAATTTCACAGGATTAAACAAGCCAATCAATTTGTATCGGATTGTATCGCATCGTACCAAATTGAATCCCACCGAATCATTCCATATTTTAATTAATTGTCCTGAATCGGATCATAGCCCTAGAGAATCTTATCAGAATCTTCTTCTAAGGGAGACAGGCACACCCCTAGTATGTATAAACAACTGCAAGTAAGTAAGTGAGACACTTTGGAAACATTCAATCACAAAGGGTTTCAAAGACACAGGGATAAAAAATGAAGAAATGCAAGAGATATAAATCATGATGTTAAACTAAAAAAAGAAAGATCTGGCTTACAAATGATGTTTGGCAAAGTGCTGTTGTTCAAACCAGCGCCCCTTAAATATGCCATTTTAACTTATAATATTTATTTGATTAAACAATTATATACCAAACAGTTGTGTGATTTAAATCTTGATGTGCAGTTTCGCCCCCAAATGGCCAAATAATTGTCTGATACACTCCATAAGTCGATCCGTTTGACTACATGTTGCTTAGCGAATACTGGCAGTGGTTTATTAGACTGTATTTAAAAGTCTAAACTTCAGTATGGTCAGTTTAAAAAAGTCAATTTAAATGATGTAAAAAGCTGTAGCTCTAATAACAATGTTCAGATGTTCAACAATTGTTCAACAATTGTTCAGAAACTTGTGTATTTCTGAAGAAGCATTTGTTTGAAGAAGATGTACAAATTCTATAAAATTGCATCAGTTTGTTTGAATGTTGTCGTCAAGAGAACAGGAAATATTTACATTCCACTTTTGTAACATAGCTTTAGTATAAGTGCTCTGCTACATGCTTATAAACACATGCAACCACAACTGTCTTGATTGAAGATGATACATGCAGGAATCCAGCTCAATAAGGCAGCAGGCGCCATCTGATGATGGAGCTGTGTTAATGTGGGGAGACAGGATCACAGGTCAGAGGTCAGTGGAATATTCCGGACAGCGGACAGCTGCAGATGACAGTCATGGCTCTGACCGGAAGCATTGGAGGAGATGTTTCACCAAAGAATTTAACTCAAGGAGAGAGGGGGCAAGGCCACTGTAAAGACCCCTTAATGTTAACCATCAACAGACAATGTGTGGTGATGCATCAAAGGAGAGCAGAGCTTAGTGTCGGTGAGACGAGGAGGCAAATGTTCAGGATAAATCATCATGAGCATGAATGCTTTGGTTAGTGGGAATACTTTAGTATTTAGTTCTCCTTTAGAAAGCTCTTGCCGTTTGAATCATAAAAACCCAACTTTATCACCAATAGTCCAGGAAAGAATCGATGATTTAAATGAAACATGCAAGTGTGTGTGTCTGTGTGTTTGAGAGAGAGAGAAAGAGAGAGAGACAGAACGCAGACCCATTTAAAATAGTGACAGACATATAGAGCAGCTGAGCTACAAATGCAAGCATCTCGACACTAACAGGGATGCCCCTACATGCTTGCACACACACATGCATGCACACACACACACACAATATTTTAGTGTCGTCAAAGGGCCTAGAGAGGTTTTATGTTTACAGAAAACTGTGGAACTGATTAATATGTTCATTATTCATTAACGGTGATCATGCTTGGTCAGTCCATCAGCTAATTATTAGCAGACAAACATATTTATCCAAAGAACAAAAATAAAGGTTAACAAGTTAAACCATTTGAGTTCAACAAGTTGTCAACCACATTATTGGTCATCCATCCAGAGAGTGCCCTTAATCTCCTTTTAAACATCACTGCATTGTTAAAACAACAGACTATTTAACACTTAAGTTTGACTTTAATCAGACGATGACTTCCCCCAAGTAGACAGTTCCTCAGAGTGTTTCTTACCTGAGCCTCCTGCAGCTCCCTCTTAGCTAAAACCAAAGTCAGTAAAGATTTCCTTGATCAGAGATTGCACGCTGAGCTTCTCCTCCTGACAGCATGACACACACTGAGCGGCTGACACTCTCACACCAGGACTGCCACTCTGAGTCACAGAGTCAGACACACACACACACACACACAATGCTCGGACTGAGCAGCGGGGTTGAGAGGGAGGGAGCGGCCCCCCAACTGCTAAATTCCACACAAGACAGAAAGAGAAATTATACATTTAAGACTCATTTAAAAGACAAAAAACTGCTTCATTTGATTCCCACGCTGAAAGCATTCACTTGATTCCAGTGGTTGAATTGTTTCTATGTTTTTCTCCCCCTCAAAACAAGGATAAACCATAACCATACTTTTTTGTAAAGAGTCGCCAGATACTTATTTTTATGGCACTATACAAATAATGATTGATTGATTGATTGATTGATTATCACTGGTCAGCTTAAACATGTAAACATCCTCTAGTTTGATTGGTTCAAAAACATTTTGTCTCATGGATTTTCTCACTCTTCTTTGTAAAATCTGTCTACAAAACAAACAACACAAATTTGCAGCTCCTATACAAATCCAGGCCACAGTCTGCTGACCATCAAAAGCACCACAGCAAACTCTGGGCTTCAGCCAATCGACCCAGTCGCGATGGAAACCTCCAGAGTTCTGATTTGTGATTGCAGGAAGGGTGGGGGGGGGGGGGGGGGATTCATGAAAATTAAACATGACAGTGCTATGATGTTGACTACAGGGGGGGCACAAAAAGAGAGGGCATTACATATCTGGCCCTCGCTTGATAAATCTTACATGCCAGAACTGAGCAGGCCACTTAAAAAGCCCAGTTAGGCCTGAACCAAAATAGCATGGTAAAGTCAGGATCTAAATAGATCGCTTTGAGTTGGCAGCACCTGGCAGCTAGAAGACAAATGGCCTCGGCTACTGGGACTGGTTACGCACACACACACACACACACACACACACACACACTGACACACACAACTTGAGACCATAGTATAATCACAAACACTCCACATGTTGAATTCATCTTGGTCAGCAGATCTAATTCTAGTATTTGTGGGTTGTTTAGAGCCAGAGAGTAGATGTTTAATACACGGTGCACAGCAGAATGAAAGGGTGTGGTGTGTTTGTCTCTCTGCTGGGGCTCCCTTCAGGCTCTAACAGACACAGAGCTCGGATATTTTAGTCCCTCTCAATAAAAAAAACAGCCTAGGAGCCCACCGCTGGGACAAAGCAGATGGGATTATTTGTGGTGCTTGTTACTAGGTCCTAAGTCTGTGTGTCAAGTCATGAGCTGCAGATAACGTACTTATCTCAGTGATGTCACCATATTGATAATGCTAATCTTTTGGCTAATCAGGAAGCAGGATAAAGGGGGAAACTCAGGCAGGGGTGAATGAACATCTTGGTTGCTGAAATACGCCCATCTAGATCGACATCTAGCTAACATATTCCAAACGGATGAGATATAATAACAATTCAACCTCTGTATTTTTCTATGAATTAAGAAATACGCTGTTTTTGAACCAGGCAGTAAACATGTTTATATATGCTTTTAAAAAGTATATTTTAATATGAGAATTAATGGGGATTCCTTGGCTTTTGGAGACAACCTCACGTGGACACTCTGGGAACTGCAGATTTGCAGTTTGCGTTGGCTTTTTTAAAACTGAAGGTTGCAGCTTGGTAACTCAGGATCTAAAAAAGAACTAATACAGTTGCACACGTATTGTATTTCCCATTTAAAGTGATAACATCATGAAAAGCACTGTACTTCCCTTAAGTGACTATAAAACATTGGTTAACAAGAGGAAGGACTTTTATAGTTTCTGGATGTTCCCATTAATGACTGAGTGACTGAACAACAGTCCTCGCTGCTTTGTCTCGTCGACGACCTCCTGGGGAGAAGAATTAAAAAAACAAAAATCTGGGACATATGCAGATGGAAGCAGCTTTCCAAAAATATGAGTCAACAAGTATAAAGAGATTCCTCTATCCAAGCAACATGCTGAGTTTATTATCATAAAACAGGTGCACATGGACTCAGACAGCACACACACACACACTCCTACACAGATGCAGTTTTTTTCCCACCACAAACAACCAAACATTCATGCGTATTCAATCAAACACCCACTTCCCATTATAATATCTCTCAGTTCAAAAAAGGTCTTTCAAGGGTCAGTTGACATCAACAAAAAATGAGAGCATGTTGTCAGGACAACCTTTGTTTTCACTCCAAGGAGACCAAATGACACTAACAAAAACAGAGCCTATGTCCTCTCATGATGTCATACTGTAAGCGCAATATATCCTCCCAAACTGTCAAATAAATCCAGCATGAAACCAACAAAAGGAACATCCAGAAGATCCCTAAATTAAACATATCAGACATATAAAATCAATGAGGCCACATATTTAAACAGCAACATGAAGAGGACAGCTGGAAAACAAGATCAGATGCCCTAAAGGCTTAGAGCAAAGTTTGACCAACCAGTGGGTAAGAACATGATCCAGGTATTGGATGGAGTATTTTTATTCTGGAGGAATGATGAGCTTAATTAAACAAAAATCTTTCCTAAAACATGCAATCTGCAGTATATATACTCACACTTTAAATGGATGTTTACATCAGATGTTGTGCCTAAAAATGTAATCAAATTACACATTTTTAACTTCTTCCAAACCACAATCATCGATCTTCCTGCCACTGAGTAATTACTGCTGGGGACAAACCACAGAACAGCCTGTGTCAGCGCTCATTTTAGGTATGTATCATAGCTTTCTGGGAACAACAATTAGACTGGGTTAATGCAATTGCTGCTGAGCCGCAGAGAAAAGATCTGTGGTCACATGTTTTTTGATTATATTCTAGTTTCTTTGAAGCTGATGTCCTGTTAACAAGCCAGGTGATATTTCAGATTTTTAGACAAACAAAGCAGCCCACTTCTGGCCATCTGTAGGCCCAGACAAGTAAATACACCAGCAAAGAAATGCATGAGCCCCCCTTTCAGTCAACCAACCAAAAACATTTCCACAAACATGCAAACACACAACCAACAAAATATCTGCTTGCATGATAACCAGACCACCTTTCCTGTTGTGCGGGTAAGCATTGCACATCAACATCAATGTCAGTAAATATTTTCTTTTCTAAGCCAGTCTGAAATACTTTCCAACCTGAGAACTTTGCATATTAGGTGCTCTAAATGACTCAAACGTAAGTATGGGATTTGCTCTTGTATACTGCTTTAAATGTCAGCCAGGTCATGATTTCAATGGATGCAAAGTAATCCTTGCATGCCAATGTCCCCAATCAAAGTGTGTCCAATCATATCATTGCTGTTTAGAAGCTCAAATTGTTATTGTAAATGTCATACAACATTAGAGTAAGGATCCCTCTATTTTCTTTGAAAGTAGATTGTGATTTCTCTAACCCAGAAACATCTGTTATGTTAATCTCATCAAAGACAAAAAGTCATTTTATTTTAATTTTAATGGAAACTGCTTGCCAATGGATGCCCCAGTTAGTTTTTTGGTGTGACTTTAGTGTTTAAAATGTTTAGTTCAGATTAAACATTATAACAGTGTTTAACAATCATGCAGATACTGGAGGCAGGATTACAGCAACAACTGGTGTGTTATGCAAGCTAAAAGCTGTTTGGACACATGTGGCTATTAAATACCAATTAGAGCCTTTAAGTGGAAAAAATGGTGCATTTGCCCAGAATGATTACACCCCCTCACAATGCGTCCAGCTGAAGAAATAATTTGGGGCAACTTCAACACGTTTTATACCTATTGGTCATTACAGGATCGTTGATGGACGGCTTGCCTGAACAACATCCCCCCCACCCCACCCCACCCCCTTGCTCCCTATCCCTCTTCCTGCATTTTATCCCATCTCTCCCCCTATCCCTTTCCAAGCCCGGCGCAGTCTAGGCCTGTGAAGACTGTTTCGTCATGAGCCGGGGATCCGGCCGAAGATTTCTGCCTTTTAATAATGCAGTTTTTTCTTACCACTGTAACTTTTGCTGCTTTGCTAAAGTGCTCATGATGGATAGGCCGGGTCTTTGTAACATAGCAATGAGTAAGGTCTTTTACCTGCTTTTTGTAAAGTGTCTCAAGATAACACTCAATAAAAATTGATTGATTGATTATGCTTCAAAATGTGGACTCAGGATTTAAACCAAGCCAAAAGCTGCATACCACTTTAAGGGAGAAGATGCTGAGCAACACAATGATAAGATACTTTGCAAACTAGATGTATATAAGTCTGTAGTGAGCTCAGATAACCCTGTAATTCTGCTGTGTTGAGAACTGAAAATAACGAGAAATTACTGTAAAACTACTGCCAACATAATACCAGAGGAGATAAACGGCACTAGAGGCAGCAGGCTGAAGCTGCTGTAGTCAGAGACTGAACTCTGTGACTCCACACTCTGAATTTATAGTCTAAATTCTGGACTCTGATCAGCCACACATGAGCCAGACAGAGAGCATCTTCTTCTGTCCCTCCTCCCGTTTCCCCCCGAATGAAACAGAATCTCTCAGACCCCCCACTCAAACTGCCTCTTCCTATGACATCAGGAGTCAGGACAGAAGTGAAAAGGGGGAGAGGCAGGGATATTTTATTTAAACACGGAAAGACTGAGGAATAAAGATGAATATCTTGAGTTTAAATGTAAGACAGTTTAATATGCACACAGCTGTTATCCTGTCACATGTACATGGGAAGGAAGAGTTGAGCTTTTTTTTTTACGAGTCCCATTTGACCTCCATCTTCCCGTAAAAGAAGTATCCCATACAAACACAGCAAGAAAATGTCCACACATTTTACAGGTTTTAAGAGAAATCCTCATTTCTTTTAAAACTTTGGCCTTGTCCTTCACATATTTTTTTGGTCTTCATGATTTAAGTTTACAAAAGTATTGGAAAAACTTCATTATATATTATACATGCCAGCTGGCAAACAGGCGTTAATGCTGCCTTGAAGTCCTGACAGGAAAATGTGCCAAATGAAAATCACTCACTTTTGAGTGCTCAGGCTGTTACTTTATGTGTCTGCAAGGGGATCTGCAGCAATGGACCTTTCTGATAAATAGTGAGATGCATTTTTAGAAACCAGAAACAGCCATGACATTATTTTTATTCAGTGCTAGCAGAGCCCATTGACAAAAAAAACTCTAATTTGACATACTTCAATTTGGAGCCCCACAAGGATTCATTTGCATCAATTTAAGTTTGTTTAAGAGCTTCTGGCTAATGATAAGGTAGACCCAAAAATATTGAATACAAGAATCCAGGGTCCAGGTTTAAGCCATCACTAGACTCAGCCCTTTAGTCTCATGAGGGTTTGCTGCTATTTTTATGCCGACTAAAGACACACAAACTCTCACATGCAACAGCACACACTAAATTCCATCGCTTTAATATTGTCAAAGATGTATAATTGAATTGGGCCCAGCATCAAACACATTTCTTTGGCAGCCACACAGGAATCAAACATCCAGGAAAAATAACTGCCCAAAATATCTCATCAAAAGGCAGATTACTGTAAGCTGAAGCTAATGGCCATGCCTTATCAAGCATGATGAATAGCAGAGAGTCATTTAACAGGTGAGCTGAGGAATGTAACCCGGTGCTTACCGTTCACAGCCCAGCTGTGGAACAGACCCCGAGGCCCGGATGACTCAAAGCTACAAACGTTTAGTGGGTGCAGACCAGAGACATGCAGAACGATGAGGGTCTCAGAGGACAACTGGAGGCCTTCTTTTTTTTGTACAAGGACTGATGTAGAATTCATATATTCTTTGTAATGCCCAAATAATGTAATAAAAAGAAATATTTCTTCCACCCTAAGTTGATTTCACTTACTTGGTAAATGTGCTACAAAGAGAGGAAGAGAAAGAAAATTACATTAAAAAAATAATACTGCACATATTGTAAGCACTTTGATGCTCCAAAGACCCAACAATTGCATTTTGAATGAAAATAACATTACCCAATTAAAAGTGATTTTTCAATATCAACCATGATTACTTCATTTTATCAGAATAAAGTTACAGATTATTTTGTAGTTTGTAATGATGCAGGAACATCTCCATCTCTAACCTTAAAGGCTACTGCTGATTTTGTGACCCTGGTCTCTATGTTTGCATATCATGCATTCTAAATGATGAACAGATACAATACATGTTGTAGTATATTGCTAGAGCAGCCATAAAAACAACAGACTATAAATAAACAACAGACTGTAAATGCACCAACTTAATTCATGCATGCATATGTCCACCAAAACTGCTTAATTATACTGCTAACATGCTCAGATTGTTTTAGGGGTCTATCAAAATACCAAATAAAATATGTTTTTTTCTTACTCTCTTCGAAACCTCCCCACTCCTTTTTATTAAAAATAATTATAATTGTATTTTAGGTGAGAGAATACATTATATTCCAAATGTAATGTGCTATTTGATGTAAAGCGTGCCATCTTTTTTTTGTCTTATAAAGTTTGAGATGATGTTGTAGCTTGAACAGGTTATGTGGTCCCTCTACTTGCAACAGTTAAAAATGTATTTTTTAACTCCTAAACTAAAAAGTAAAAACTTTTCAAGGCCCTTAAAAAAAGTCAAGTTTTGGGCCCCATATTTGTAACGAGGCCTCTGTAATTTGAGCAGATAAGAAGTGACTGACTGTCACTGACCATGCACGGCTGGTTGAAGTTGGTTAATGGTAATGGTGAAGTGTGAGCATGTTTACCAATGAGGTCAAACAGGAACTGCTGACACTCAGTGTGGAGGAGAAGCTTTAGTAGTGCAGAGTAAAGATTTATGGACCTTCCTCAGCACATCCTGCTGTTGAACTTGTCTTGGATTACCGTCCTCCTGCTGTGCATGACTGCTGCCTTTGTCCACAACAGACATGCCTCATATTAAATCTGGTATTCCACTTCTTCAACTGTCACTGATC
The DNA here is from genome assembly GCF_963584025.1 of Labrus mixtus. Taxonomy (NCBI): domain Eukaryota; kingdom Metazoa; phylum Chordata; class Actinopteri; order Labriformes; family Labridae; genus Labrus; species Labrus mixtus. The sequence continues at coordinate 5,695,631 of NC_083614.1, read as the reverse complement.
CACTTATATAACGCTCCACAAATCTCATCTCATGTCCTTCTCCTCTTACCCCCTTTCTATTTAACTCTATCTTCACTTGTAGTTTAGTTTGTTGTAGTTTACTGACTCTTAGCTAGATGCTACAGCCACATGCAAACATTCCTTCTAAACACAAACAACAATATTTAAAGGGACATAAAACTTTGAGAGATCCTTTTCATGGTGTACAAGGCACTTAATGTGATTTAAACGTGGTTCTTTCTATGAGAACAGAATCCTTTTTAGCTGTTTGCATAAGTCCAAGCACAAATCTAACACTAGAAGTAAAGATATTTTGTTGATTAACAGTTACAAATATAATGCATCTACACTTAAACTCCTAAAAGTAATGCTTAAAGGGAAACTCAATCTGATCAATTTCTCTATCAGCAAGTTTTATGCAAATGTGGAATTGTATCTGAACTAACCATATTAAACCCAAAGTCACAAAACAACCAAAATACACAAATTAAACAAGGCAGCAGCAGTTTATTTAAATCTCTGCAAGGAAACATTACTGTTATTGTGAATACATTCAGACGGCTTCAACAAATACATTTCTCAGCTGTCTCAAAAAAGCACATCAGTCTTTAACAAGAATGTTTTTTTCTGTATGAATCCCTTATCTGTCTGTGAATTCAAATAACAATGTGAGATTCTTAGTGGCAAAACAGTCACTCTTAGTGGATGTAATTTCTTCTGCCATACATGCTAAATAGGCCTGCACAATATGAAAAATATAAAATGTGTGATAACGTTGTTCAAATGCAATATGAAGTGCAATATATATATAATTTATATATATAAAATTCAATAGTTTATTAGCTTTAACTCAGATGTCTTGTTCTGTTCTTTCATGTTTTACAGTGTTTGCAATGCCCATCTTATCACGAAAAGAAATCCAAAAAGGACTTTTTTGACATTACAAATTGAAGACAGCTAATAGTTAGCTTGAGCTTCATTTGAATGCATGAAAAGTGTGTAAGCATAGCCTTCATACACAGCAGGCTCCCATCAAATAGCATACTGAGTGAGAAAGCACTGCTTTATGACGTAAAATTGTTTTTTCTTATTTATTGTGATAAATTCAGTATGTGTTATAAGTTCAGTAAGTATGTGTTTAATACAAATGCTCATATTGAGATAACAATTAAATTAAAAGCAATTAACTGTGCAGCTTTAGTGCCAACAAGGATTGGGCTGCAGCCATTATGGCAACATTGCTGCTGCAGGCCGAGGCATTGTATTGACTTTTTCCTCACTAAAACACGTACAAAAGGAAAAAATTGTGGAAGTTCTTTTTTATTTCTGTCCAATAGTGATCCCTTCAAAAATATGGACATGTAATCAATGTTTAATTTAGATGTAGTGTACAACCTCGTTACCCTCTATAACGTCATATTTGTAGGTCAAGAATAATTGATGGGAAATGAAAGCACACAAACATTGTGCCTGGTCCTTGTTATTTATCGTATGAATACAGACAGGATGAATGAATTGGTGTGAATTTTGGTACTAAATGTGATAAGGGTTCAAGGTCAGGAGGCCTCTAGACTCTGAGGCTGAGAGAGGAGCAGGAAAAGTCTCACCTCGTTGAGTGAAACTTCACACCGTGTCTCCAGGCGGGCAGGATGCCAGGGGCCAACGCTGAGGCTTAAACAGAACATGGCCCATTCGTCACGGCCGCCATTAACGTACCACTGAGGAATAGTTCTGAATGTTTTACTGCCGATATCCTGATGTGTTCAAGTGAATTATCTGGAATTACAGTGGGTGTGCAGGTTATGTGAAGGTGTATAGTCCTTTCAGTTGTGATACAGATTACATTTAAAGTTCTATTTATGGTTTCTTCTTCTTTGACAGCCTGCAGTGAACAAGCTCAGATGTACTCAGTCTTTAAACACATCTTTGTCCACATATAACACACAGCCATGAGCACAGGTCAGTTATCAGCATGGTGAGAACTAAATAATACGTCAAACTGACTACCTCGCATCAACCTGCAAACTCTCCATTCAGTATCCCTTGTTTTAAATCCCACCCTCTTAAATGTTTTCACCTTGAAGGAATGTTAAGCTTCTGGCAAATAGTCCCCATGTAGTTTTAATTTTAAGCATGAGTGCACCCCCACTGTCACTCCAGGCTTGCTCGTTAATTGGAGGTTAAATATGAAATGACATCATGCTTGTAACATTTCTGAATAAGAAGGTATAAAAATACCAGCTCTTTTCCCTCCCCCTCCCTCCTGCAGAGATCAAATGAGCCCATGAGGGAGAATTTAAAATGATTGCCTTCCTGAAACAGGCCAAACAGTCAGCGTTACAGCCAGGCTGCGTCATGAGTCAGCAGAGGGTCACCTGCTATGACCTCATACAGAGTCTGTTTCACACAGAATAGGAGGAAGGGCTACTGTTAACTGGAGTACACCACTTTCGCAACAACATACTGGTAATGTGTGTCAAACAAGCATTAGCTTTAGCTATGTACTAAAGTAACAAAGCTTATTGTATGCCTAAAAAATGTGCATGAACTGTGAACCCAGACTATACGGAAACAAATAACCAAACCCCACAAAATAACTTTTTGTTGTCATGTTTTTGTACTTTATAATGTCTGACATGGTTAAATCTGTCCTGAAGGGAATATCTCCAAACTGCCTGCTTGAGCACATTTTCTGAAAAGTGGAGCAGACAGAAGATGGAGAGGATGGACTTTTCTCATAAATGAGGAGTTTTTTCACAGGCTAGGGATATATATTAGTGTTAGACACACCATGGTAAAGTACATTTTGCGTAACATGTGACCTTTAAGTAGACGATTTCTCATTGCTGTTAGCAGGGTTCCAGAAAAAAAACACTCATAAACTTCTTATAAATCGGAAGTGTGGGTCAAGAAAGAGACCATAGATCCAACTGCCAAACACAAAATGATTGTGACTTAATTCAACACTGGACTCTATGTAAAAGTGAATCTGACCATGGAAAAAGGTAAGAATAAAATTCTTCCATGTGAGAAAACAGTTGTACATGTTTCATAACAACTGTTAAGATTTTCTTCAGCAACTGTTAATTGGGAGTGTTGAACTTAAAAGTTTACCCGTTGCATTGCGATACAGACGTGGATTATTCTTTATATATTCAGTGACTGAACATAATTAATCACTGCGTGCTGAGGTTCCTTGTAGATTTTCCAGCCATGGCTGCCTATTTAATTTATTTGTTTTTGTTTACAAAGTAAGGACTTGTGTTGACATTGATTTCTTTTTATTTTATTTAAAGATTTACTTGGAGCTTTTTCCTTCACTCAGATAGAACAGCAGACCGAACGGGAAATCAGGGACAAAGAGTGGAGAACGTCTTGTGTGAAAGGAGCCACAAGTCGGACCCAAACCCAAGACCACAGCCTCTGTACATGGGTTAACCATTAGGCCATCAGCGCAACAACATTAATCTTTAAAGTATTTTCTGAAGAAAAAAGAAAGGGAGCTCATATTGATCTGATTGCTTGTCCTCATTAATGAAAAAGTATGTGCAGTAAACTGAGGATACAACCCATCATGATGCATCGCAATATCTGATCAAACCGACAGGATGATTCTAATTGAATTTAATTGTGATACCAGTGAAGATGCACAGACCTAATGTTCATGATATTGTTCCAGACCTATTTGATATTTGTACAAATGTTTTTGAAAATAAAGCACCTTTTTGTTTTCAAGTATGTAAAAAATATTTTCAATTCAGAAGAACACAACAAATGAGGAGCTGAGATTAGGATATTTTAGCCAGGCACAACCTTACATCATTCTTGTAGGGCAAAATATACAGTATATATGTATACAGTATGTGTATTGGTTGTCTTTGCAGGTTATGCAATCCATCATCGAGAATTTGGACAATTTAACTGGTAGAGGTCTGCACTATCTAAGTGCTCGTCTATTTTTCATTTTCAGATTCACAAAAAAAAAAACACCTGGACCAGAAAAAGTTTATTCTATTCTGTGCCATCTTCATGAACTGTGGGTATGTTCTTGTATGTCTGTGTGCTTGGGATCATACTGTATATTTGGCTGCAGATTCCATCACCAGTGTCTGGAATGTTGTTTCTTATTGATGTTTGAGACACCGCCTTGTGTAGATTTCAGAGCAAAATTCACTAGCAACCTCTCATTTTCTAAAAGTTCCCCCTGTGGTTTTGTGCATTCGCTTCAAACTGAGGCTGCTTATTTTATTTCATTGAATTTCAACTCAAGTTTTGAAATGCTTGTGCTTGAATTTGCACAACAGGCAGTTAGAAGGGTAATAACATGGAAGAGCATCAGACAGAATGCCTAAAATAGAGCATTGAGCATGCCATAATCAAAGATGGATTTTCTCCGTCTGCTTTGCTATGCGTTTAAATAGTGAGGAATCAGTCATCAGGAACCCGCAGCGTGCTTGGTGTTCTGCACAAGCCGACCTCACACCATCAGTTTTGTTTAGAAATGCTCTCTTCCACAACACAAACACACACACTGACTGAATACATCCCATACTCTTACATGCAGACATCTATCCCTAATCCTCAAACTAGCCTCTTGAAGAAGTACAAAAAAGGCCAAAAATGACCTCAGACAGCAAAAATGCACAAAGTGGTTCCCACAAGGGTATAACACACACGCAGACCCAATACCAGAGATGCATCATTACAAAAGAGCATTGCATAAAACATAGTGTGTTAGGAGCATGAGAACACACTGAAGAATACCCGGCGCTCGGCACCGTTAAAGACTCTCGGGCCGAGACAAATTGTGGCTGACCACGGAAGGCCGCTCCCAGCACCAAACCATCAGGAATGTCTCTTTAGCCGGCCGTGCAAAATGCTGGCATCAGCTCAACACAAACCCATTAGTCTGAGACAACGAGGAAGTGAGGTGAGGAGATGAGATGAGGAGGTGAGACATCTGACTGAATAGTCTAGCAAATGAAAAGTGCAGCCCATTGGGAGAAAAAAGCAAAAACCATAAATGAACATCATATTAGACCCCAAATTATGCTACCACTTCAAAAGGATATTTATTAATAACTAAGTAAGAGATTTTAATTCACACTTTTCAATGGTTTTGTAGTCTTTCTAGTTTCTACAAAAGACTGTAGACACCATATTGAATGTTATCAATAGGCCTGTGGAAAACACAGGCTGCAATACGACAAAAGTAAAGCCACATTATATGACACACACACTCTTCATAACATTCAGATAAAACAGATCTTAAAGGGCTGTATGTAGGACAATAAACAAAAGGAGGACACATCTATGAAAACACTTAGAGTCATACCTGCATAACTAAAACTGATTCAATAATGAGGCAACTAATGAGGTAGAAGTACAGATAATGAACACCTTTTACAAATGTAGTTGTTATGATGCCACTGTGTGTTCATGTTTTAAACTTATACAATAAACCAGAAGATTATTAGTTTTGTGTGAAAAAATATATAATTTGCTGCCATCTAGTGTCCACTAAAAAAGCCCACACAAGAAGTGACAGCACTCCTTTCCCCCTGTACACACAAAACTGTGTGCATGTCAGTGAAAGACGCAGCACTGCAGCCAAATATCATAAGAAAAAAGAAAAATAACCCTCTCCTTCTGTAACAACAGCTTGTTTCACTTTTAACAACATAACGATCATAATGAGCTTTGATCCAGGAGAAAGTTATGAATATTTTGGACAAAAAGTATTACACTTGATTAGTTTGTCTGATTTGTTTTATGTGTCATACAATCCTGACATTCTTCCAAGTGCAAGCAACACAAGTATCCAACATATAACCCTACAATCAATCATTCAGTTCTGTCTCAGTCAGTGCACCAAAACAGGTTTTGGTCCCCTCCAATCGTTTCCTGTTTTTCTTCAGCTGTCCTATCTAATAAATGTAAAGGGCCTAAAAATACAATTTAAAAAATACTTAAATAAATACAAATAAATAACCTGTTGTCTTCCTCCACATGTTCAAATCTGACAGCTACAGCAATGCTGTAATATTGTCATTCCAGTGCTTCATTAGGATATAGTATAGTACGATTAAGTAATGAAAATGTTTTGTTTATTTGGGGCGGTTGCACATGGGGGAAGGGGGGATTAGAAAGTGCTCAAACATTACTGTGTCATATTTTAAATGTTTCTAAGTTGTTGTATTAAAAAGATTACAGCCCCACTGTTGACAGAGATCGGCCATCGACAAATATTGTGGCATGCACAGATGTCAGTAGCTGATGTTTATCTGTTGTGTCATATCAATTTAATTCTGGCAAACTAGGAAGTTTTTCTTTTGGCAGAAGAAGTTACTTGTTGGACAAACTCTGATCTGTTTTTATGGTCAAATGAGAGAAAATGTTGGAAGTGTGGGAGTCTTACACCTGACTAAGGGATGAAAAACACATCCGTTTTGGAATCGGGGATCAGCTAAATTGTTATTTTAAACTTAGGTATCAGATCTTCTCAATCAGTGCATCTCTTAATCCAACCCACGTCTTCCACAACAGCCACAGTCCACTCCACTCTGCATAGACTCTGGAACTCAACTGTCTTTGACATTGTAAAGTATGTCATATAATTTCATTTCTCTTTGCGTTTTGTTCATTTTCTCTGTTCTATAACGTTAGTATGGCCACAGTGTCTGGGCTCTCCTGTTTCCCTGTGGTTTAACATGCTACACACTTCCTTCATATTCCCCAAGAAGGTGTCGGGAGATGTGGAGCCTGGAGACTGAAAGCGCCATGTCATTGCATTGCCTGCATTCCTGTGCCTGGCTCCTGTTGGCCTGGAGACTATTTATACAGCCGCAGAGGAGGCCCCCCTTATAGCCTGCTGCGGAGATACAAGTCCTAGGGCTGCTGACTTTTTGTCTTCTGATTACAAAAACACCTCAAAACTGCACCGCCTTCTCAAAACTGAGAAACTCTTTACTATACCTGACCCTTAGCAAGATCAATTCAGGTAAAACCAGACCAGAGAAAAACTTGTTTAAAGGCATGTTGGCTTAAATTTCTGTTAGGTCACAAAACAATGAAAATATAATTTTGAGGTAAAGCTCAATATGAGAAAGATGATGCAGAAGACATCTGAACTTTTGGCATACGGATCACTGATGCCAGGAAAGTCTGCAATAAAAAGATCCTGACATACATTAACATCCAAACAGAACTGCAAAGGACATATTCTGAAAAAGTTTAAAAGTGATAAATATGGACATTATGGTGATTTAGATTGAGCCAGAAAAGCTTAACGATCAGGAGGAATTGACCCACCATGCAGAGAGCATAAAGACAGCCCTGACATCATAAAATTCAAATATATTCTGACTTTAATTAGTACATAATACTATAGTAAACAACAAGTATGTTGACTGAGCTGTGAAGTTGACACATCTAGAAAGAAGAGAGGAGTGTATTTTTAGTTTGCTGGTGAACCGGTGCAAATAACCAGGATACAGTTCATGCAGGCAGGAATGAGACAGGCTCCCTGCTTTAACTGGCACAGGTATCAGAGGACAAATGTGCTAATGCAGGAATGGAAGTCCCCCTCAAACCCGAAACCAGGTGCTCTGCTTGTCAACACAGGGATTACTCTCACCTCTTGGCCACCTCCCATCTCGCTCACCTTATCTCTAACAGGCAGGCCAGCAAGGCAGAATCCTGACGCCTGCTCTGGTCCACATCACTAACACACCCACTAAGATAAAGGTCTGTTCATATACTGTGTACGTCAGTTCATCATGTTCATTCTATGTTTTAAAACTTTGAATGTTTGCACAGAGGTTTCCACTAATGTCACCTTCTTGATTTAACCTCAGGTGAAGTGACACCGTCTTTAGCAGAGACATTATCTATCTGTGAGATCTTTTCTTCTACATGAATACAGTTAAATTAATGGTACTTGTTTGTTGTTATTACAGAATTGCAACCTAACCTTAAAAAAATATATGGTCGCCCGGGATGAGGACTTTAATCCATCAGTGTATATTCATATTTGTAAATATTGTATATATTCTCAATGACCTGCGCTTGAACATAGCTTATTACTTATTAATACTTTATTATTGTTTTCACTTGGTACTTATGCTTATTATATTGTTATTACTATTTTTATTTTATTTTATATTGTGAACTTATTTGTACTTCCTACAGATTTTTGGTGTTATGAGCAACTGCAGCAAACAAATTTCCCCCTGGTATTAATAAAGTATTTCTGATTCTGATTCAGATTCTGATTTCAGATGCTTCACTTCATTTGTACTACACAGCATCAGCTGCTCAACATGCTCAGATTATACGGTATGAACTTTGCAACTTAAAACCCCTTACATGTGATTATGGGATTCTTAAATTATGTATTTTGGGCGGCTATGGCTCAGTGCTAGAGTGGGTTGTCTCTCAACCAGGGGGTCAGGGGTTTGATCCCCAGCTCCTGCAACTACATGTCTAATATGTCCTTGGGAAAGACACTTAACCCGAAGTTGCTCCCGCTGCTTCGTCGGCGGCGTATGAATGTATATGAATGTAATTAGTTAATACTGATGGACACTTTACATAACAACCTATAGCAACCTCTGCCATAAGGGAACGGGTGTGAACGGGTAGGAGTGACCAGGGATGCTCTCTGTGCAGGGCAAATTCACTTAGGGTAATAAACGCTTCATTTCATTATATTTATCATTACTAAAAGTACCACTGATGTGTTTTATAACATACAGCCAGATCATTTAGTTTACAGCATAACTTAACATGTTTAAGGAAGCAGTACCTGTTTATAACCTCAGACAGAAGCCCCCTGTCTAGTCCTAACCCCTTACTAAAGTGACATGTTTCCAGTCAATCCTTAAAACTTTAAAGCCCACATGGACCTAAAGTCCAGACAGCACTCAGGTTAATTAAATTCAAAGTCTCTAGTTGCATGAAAACCAGGCAACACCATCTGCTGGGGTGTAAGATTCAGGTGTGATACCACTGAAAGAGCAGCTGCTTGATGGACATTGTTGGTGAGATCAAACCTTACCTGACGAGTGGCTGTGGGTTTCCTCTGACTCTACACTCCAGACGGATGGGGCTTCCTTCTGCCACCTCTTGGCTCTTCAGCTTATGCAGGAAACAGGGAGGAGACAGCGACCCATCTCTGGTCGGACCTCCAGAGTACCCTTCAGGAGCTGTCGCCCCCGTCAGGCCTCCGGGCGAGGGCTCCTGGTTCACTGCTGGGTGGCTTTGATGCGTCTCCTCCTGCTGGCTGGGAGGCAGAGGCGGCGCAGACACCGAGACCTGCGGGGCCGGTCGCCGGCTCCTTGGAGTCAGATAGCCACTATCAGGAGAGGAGGAGTCCTCCTCTACGAGGGGCTCTACCTGTGCAGCACCTTTAAAGATGGAGGACAGCTCCTCGATGAATGTGGCCGCTCTGCTGCAGAACTCTGAGGCCGATGCTGCCCGATCGGTCAGCTCCAGGCCTTCATGAAGTAGTCTGGGTTTGTCCTGCTTATAAACTGGATGGAGCGGTTTGTGGCAGACCACCTTCTCAGTGGAGGACGGCGCCTCACTGCACACCTGTAGGGGTTTGCTGAGGGGCGCAATCTGGCTCGAGGAGACACTGACTGCTGCAGTTTCATCCGGGCAGGGGGCTTTGGTCTGGTGCTGCAGGTTTTGGTTTTTACTGAGGTTTGGAGTAGTCTGGGGGGCCACAGGAAACGAGGGAAAATGTTGGAGAGCCTGCTCCTGAGGTTTAGGATTAGAGGGGCCGGGATCTACAGATTCAAATGGGTCTCCAAAGGCCTCCCGGGCCAGGTCCAGGCTAATGTTGATCTCATCTGCGTTCAAGAAGGCAGTGAGATCTGCAAAGTCCCCGTCTCCAGAATCCAGCTCTGTGACTGAGTCAAGGTACAGTTCCCCATCAGAGGACGCCTCGGAAAACACCCCGCCATCGCACTCCAAAGTCCCGCCTCCTGCCGGGTCCTTCAGCAGCAGAGAGATGGGGAGTGGCTGGTTCCAACTCCCGTCCTGCATCCTGAAATACACATCAGCTGTCATTAAGCAGCAGTTTACACACTGTAGACAGCAGCGGAGTTGAAAGTGTACATGAGATCTGAAGGAGTCAAACTTCAAATATAGACTTCACAATACTAGCTCATGTGCTCTGGAAGCCGCTGATGGCAGGATGACTCAGGCCTGCTGTCCGGACACAGTTGGTGGGTATTAGCAGAGGCCTTCACTGAGGTCACAGTCAACATGACAGGCATTTTTTAACTTAGTCTGTCTGACAGGACATCAATCTGTTCAATAGTGTAGCTACTTCATATGTCATTTACTCCACATTAACTGAATATTACAGCTGGAAATAAGAACATTTTTTTCTAAATGATTGATCCAATGGTTGATTTTTTTGGGGGGGGGGGATTTTTGTGCCTTTAATGGAGAGATAGGACATTGGAAATTGGTCGGAAATCAGGGAGAGAGAGAGTGGGGAATGACATGCAGGAAAGGAGCCACAGGCTGGATTCGAGCCTGGGCCGCCTGCTTGGAGGACTACAGCCTCCATACATGGGGCGCGCACTAACCACTGCGCCACCAGCGCCCCCAATGGTTGATTTTTTGAGTAGGGATTTAAAGTCCCCATGAAAAACTTTTTTTGAGTCTTAATCCAGCGTGCCTGTGTTTAATGTTCATTTATCTGACAAATATATTTCAATAAATCATTATCTAATTATTTTTTTAACATCAAATTAACTGCATTTTCTCTTCCTGTAAAACACTGAACATGTCTGATGACTCCTGCACTCGGGGGCTTTTACTTTTTCTAGATTAGATAAATCAGCAATCAAAACAGTCTGATTCATTTCATACACGTGGTCAGAGACCTGCGGGTTGTCTTTGAGTTTAGAGGAATCGGATACTCCACTAAAAGCAATTTTTTTCTATGTAGACCCCAGATAAAACTCATCTTATTTTCTTATGTCCCTTACACATTTCTGATAATTTAATTTATTTTTACCTTCATTGATACCAGTATTATCATTATTTAATTCTTTCATTTAGTCAAACGTGGATGGTCTATTAGTTTTCCTCTTACTACAGGTAGAGTAGTTGCATCAATAGAGGAGTGTTTTCAAGAAAAGGTCATTCAATACAGCGGACATTTTCCTCTAAAGTCATAGTCCCAGTAGAAAGTTCAGTTACTAGAAAGCTCTGTTCCTGGTTGCCAGTAGAATAAACAAAGGGAGTCTGATGAATCCTTATAGTTTAATTCATTCCTGATGGACTCATAACTGAAACGATGATGAATTAAGCATTCTGGAGGTACACTGGTCAATATTTGAAGGGGATTTTTTTTAAATTAATAATTAACAATTTTACATAAATGTATTATTATTATATTATATTGCATAGTAACAACAGGAAACAAATGAAGCTTACATTCATTCATTATTCCTTACAAAACTTTGTCACTCACTCTCTCCTTCTGTCTCCCCGGTCTGGTGTCTGGTGATCAGCTGATCACTTTTACTATTTAAGTACTAAACCAATCAGATTCTGGCATGACCTCCAGCGACCAATCATCCTGCTGCTGTCAAATTTTAAAATCTATTCTCTCTCTCTGCCACAGTCAGTCTGTCATCATAGTGGGTTTGCTGCAATGCTCCATCCAGTCACCTCCATTTCATCTGAACAAATCCAGCTCCTCCTAAGCCCACTCCTCATCACATCCTGCATCCTTCCATCAGCACCACCACCATCAGTGTGTCCACTCCATCAGGGAGGGATCCTGACCAGCTGTCAGCCTCACTACCCCTCTGAGAACATGAAGAAACATGACAGAGTCTAATCGCCCAACGACATGGCACATTTCTCTAAACTGATTCAAATGAGTAAGTCAAGCCTGATGTCACCTCACACATAAAAAGAATGATGCCAGTGACTTGAAGCTCTCCCAGTTCAAAATGGTTAATGGACTGTGCTCAGTGCTTTTCCTGAATCTGCTGAACTCTCAAAGCTCTTTAACACAACACGTCACATTCACCTCTTCACCAACAGTCACACACAGTGATGACAGAGGAGGCTTTACAAAGTGCCCATCAGTACTATCTAGTCCCATTCATACACATTTACACACCAATGGAAATGCCTTCAGGGGAAACTTGAGGTTCAGTGTCCTGCCCAAGGACACTTGAGCATGTTGACTGCAGGAGCTGGGATCAAACCACCAACCTTTAGATTGAGAGACATCCCACTCTACCACTGAGCCACAGCCTCTCCATCACTACAGACAGCTAAGTCCCAACATCTAAAAACAACATAAACCAACTTGCTATATTACATACACTGAGAAGTTAGGCCTTTTCTATTATATCATGTGACACTACCAAACAGTCATGTAAGTGAAGAAGAGGTTGAAAAGCTCATTTGTTATTTTTAATGGAAGTACATCCCAGTTACCTTCTGGATATTCACAATCTAGGCAAGTCAAGTGTATAGATCAGCATTCATACAAAAGCAATTCAAAGTGCTTTACAGACAAAAAAAGCATTTATAACATTATGAACATTAAAAGACATGACTGACATTCAAATATAAAACATGTTAAAATACAGGATAGATGAAAAAGAAATTAAGAAATATGACATTAAGCTAAATGTAACACTAAACACAAAATATATAAACATTTCCTCAAATCAGACTGTTATTTATTAGTTCTCATTTTGCAAATAATATACAGGATTTATCATTAAACATACAGTTTATATATAAAATATTATCTTAATCCTAAAAATCTAAATGGTCATAATAGATTTATAATTGGGCGGCAGTAGCTCAGTCTGTAGGGACTTGGGTTGGGAATCGGAGGTTCAAGTCCCGGCACGGACCAAGTCCGGAAATTGGTCTGGTAGCTGGAGAGGTGCCAGTCCACTTCCTGAGCACTGCCAAGGTGCCCTTGAGCAAGGCACCAAACCCCAAAAACTGCTCTGGAGCGCTCACTGTGGGCAGCCCCCTCACTCTGAGACCTCTCCATTAATGCATGTCCACAGGATCCTGTTTGTGCATGTGTGTGTTTCAGCCTATGTTTGTGTTCATGTTCATTAGACAGAGTGTAAAACTGAATTTCCCCTCGCGGGATTAATAAAGGATAAATTATATTATTATTATTATAATATTTTTCCACATTGTTTCCACACAAGAGATTGAGAGTTTTGTCTCAGAGGCCGAGGGCTTCTTAAATCATAATTCAAGATAAATGTTCACAAGAGCACACAGCGTATGTGCTGCTGTATATTTTGTCACCTGATGCATCTTTACATGCTGGGTTAAAAATAATGTACCACTCTTCTTTTCAGATGTAAAGTAGGTCACATGTAGTATTTTAAAAAAGGTCAGATTCTTGTTTGGTCTGCCCCTCATCTCTTGAGACGTTCACTCTAGATGAACAGTATGTTGTGTAGCTGTTAGTGGAGATACATGCATCCCACACGGTGTGACACTCAGAGCCTCATGGCGTCCTGAAGACCAGCTGTTGTTATTTTTAATCCCCTGGGCTATGTTTCACAGCAGCAGCACAACCTCACCCACACTGAGCTGAGAGAGAAGGCCTGGACACTGAAGCTACCTTCAAACACACACAAGTACAACCCGAGGTACAATGACAGCTCCTGTGTTAGAGCATCAAACAGCATGGCAAAAAGAAAAGTCCCTCAGAGTGCAGACTACAATAGAAATGGAGCAATACTGATTAAATATGAATGTGGAAAATTTGAAACAATGAGACTGATAGACGGAAAGTTAACAACTGTCAGTGCTGTCAGAGGATTCATAAAGTCAAGTTTACTTTAATATTTACAAATATATTCATTTGACTTGTTATATATAAAACACATTCAAAGTGAGAGGATATGAAAAATGTCCTTAAAATAACACTCTGTGTGTGTCCTGTTTAAAATAACTGATCCTGCATTTTAAACAGCTGTACTGTCACGCTGAATGGTTGAAGCTTTTCCATAAACAATGATAAACCAGACCTTAATGCTTTTAATACTTTGGTCAAATATTGAACATTGCTTACCTTTAAGTGGGATATCTGTCCTCCTTGTTTTTGTGGTTCCAGGTTTTGTCTTGTTTGTGAAAAAAGAGCCTAAAAGAAGCGTCTCTTTCCAGAAGAGCAGCCTTATTGGTCAGACAGTCGGCAGGATCTCTCGAGTTCAGGGTCCAATTGCGTACTGCCTCTGCAGTGGCCTGCGGTCCCATCTGTCCCGGTCCCTAACTGCTCATCGTGTGGGGCTATATTTGGCCCCCGGCTCAGGTTTCACAGCCAGAGTTCTGGCAAGAGGAGAGAGTGTTATGGTGGACCAGGGGGAACAGAAGGTGGTGGGGAACAAGTTATTTGTTAATCAAACACAGTAAACAAGGAAAAACACTGCAGCATGTTGTAATACTTGATAAAGCGGAAACAGAATCATGCGTCAATGAGCCAACTGGGGCTCATGTAACATTCAGGAGCTCACAGTGTGCTGTGGCCACTCTTACAAAACAGGTTGTGGAAAATAAAAACATGTCCAACGTTCTGCTGAATGACTCCATCACTGGCTTTGTTGTTGTTAGAAGCAGGAGGATTTATTGGTGTATTTATGTTTTCTGGTGAATTGCAATTTGAAAATTATTCTGGAGGCATTTTAGAAATGAAGCCATCATGCAGTTTGTCGAGCAGAGCTCTCTGACTTTTGTTTACAGTCCTCTCAGCCATGTCTGCAGCAACATGCAACAGAAAACCATCACAGATTTCATCCAGAAAATGATCTTTATGTTCAGATTTTTTTAAAGAGGACGGTGCACATCAATCGACATGAACACTTAGGCTCATCGTGTAAATGTTTCAGGTTTGCAGAATGATTTAATCTGCAGTCATCACATACATTTTCAGCAGCAGGATGCACATCATCTCGCACATACTCTGTAATCTTCTCAGCGCTGTCTGCAGCTCATGCAGCAGAGCGTCACAGCTCCGCAGAAAGCTGATGAAAATGAATAAATCATCTTTCTCAAATAAAGTTAGTTGCTTATAAAAAGGCCTTCTGAGACCTTTCATGTAGTTGAACCAGTACAATGTCAGTGCAATAGGTGAATTTTGATTTAAGCTCTTATATTTCACTATATCAGATTTCACAAATCGATTTCTGATCCCAATAATCCTACATTGGCTTTGGAGGTTGTGAGATGTAAAGACATCTCATGTAACACATGCAGTAAAGTCACAGCAGCTATTTAGTGCTGCCAATGTTTCCATTTCAGATGACCTGATGACCCAAGACCACCCACCTATCTGTCTTACCCATCAGTGAGTTATCATAAGGCCAGCCTGTTTGGTCAAGGTCAATGCTGTTTAAATGGGGCTGTAAAGATCCAAATATTCAAAGAGGGAACAGTACGCATTTTAAACTCTGCTCAACAACTGACAGACAGAAGTGTCTGATCCGTCATACCAGAAAAACATGGAGGACAAAACTGTCAGTAAGAGAGATATCAGACATCTGTGCAGCCTCTCTTGGTCTATTTCTAGGCCACTATCACATTTTGTTCTCTTAGAGCTATTCTGGTTCTTCATCAATCCACTGATAACAGTCAAGTGCCAGTGATACGTTTGGAAGGAATTTCCACGGTAATTATTGTCTTCATTGAGCACACACACACACACGCACGCACGCACGCACACACACACACACACACACACACACACACACACACACACACACACACATTATTATTATTATTATTACATATTATAAGTAGACAGTGTACTTCGGTGCTTTTCTCCTTTCAAAATGTGATTAATTCATGTAAATTCCATATCGAGTGTTTTTAACAACTTTATTTTGAAATCTTCAACATTCTGCTTTATTTTCATCATCGCTAACTTGATCATTGTATATGCTGCAATACCACTCTGTGACCACTGGAGGGCACTGAACACATCTACACTTAGTTCAACGTAAACTTCACCCTGAGTTAGCAACATTAGCAAACGTGAAATCACATAAAAACAGATTAAAGAAATACGGAGGAGGCTTTCAGAACACCAATCGTTTTGTTGTTTTACAGTAATTGTTTTGAGTAATAGTAGAAATAGTCGGTTTATCAGTGGAAGTTATTTTTTAATAACAAACTGAGGATAACTAGCCTACATGATGCCGTGTTTAATTGTTTTACATCGTTGTCTGAAAACCACAGACTCTTTCAAAATATTCTCTGAAAGTCATAATACGCTGTCATGTCTCAACTCACGATAAATAAACAAAAGGATTAATCTACAACTAGCTGAAAGAACTTTATGATACCACAAAATGTTAAGTTACAAGGTAATATTAAAACATATTAAAAGAGTGATGAGATCTCTCTATCAGTGTTATCTGAAAAGCGTTATGAAATAGTCTTTATATATTTATTGTTCTAGATTCAAACTGCAAACCCTGATTATTTTTTATAAAAGTTACGATCTTGTCAGTTGTGCTTTATTTTGGAAAACACAGCAGTAATGTAGTTTGATGCTCGCTAGCTTGATTATTATGTGCACTGCCTTTCCTCCCTTTGACCACAGGAGGGCAGTGGACTCAGGTCAACGGCCATGTACAACTTGCAGTTGGGGCTCGATTAATTCAGAATAAATATATAAATTAAATAAATGTAAAATAAATTATATAATCTTAATTTGTATTTTCTTGTAACTTAATCTAAAGTTAGCGTATTTGTATATTATAGTAAAATAGTAGCCTGGAATTGTTCACAGAAAGCTGAAAGTACTTACCGGTGGTCTTGGTACGTTAAAATGTGCAATTACTCAATTTGTCCACTAGAGGGAAAACAACCGTGTTCATGTCAAAGTAGACGGGATACCTCGTCAGTAAAGTTACCCTTTAAACTTACTCTGTAATATATAATTAATATTCTAAAACTCCGACATTTACATATACAAAATTCACAACATAGAATATTATGTTATGTGTAAATCAAAAATACAACTTTTTTTTTGGAGAGGACCCGTAGTAAAGTTCAGCAAAAATAGATAATTTCAGTCATAAAATATTTTTTAAACGAAGTTGATACTTAAATTAATTTGTCTGAATAATAACTTGTAACAATATATTTTGTTTTTCCTGCTTCACCGTGAATGTTGTTATCTGAACTTGACAGTTTTAGTTTATTTTGAAAGTACAGCACGTAAAAGCTAATATGGTTCTACTCCTGCTAGCTTGATAAATGTATGTACTGCAGTTCCTCCCTATGACCACAGGAGGGCAGTAACACACATAAGCAACTTTGGTAAGTGGCAAATAAAATGACAAATAAAATTAAATATCTATAGAGGGTAAATATTAAACATACCCCAAATGAAGTTATCTTAAAACAGCTCTTAAATTTAAAAGAAGATTTGAAATTAATGTAGATACTCCTAATATTTGTGCTAAAAATGACTTCATATTTATGATGTTGAGTTTTTTTTTGGCAACCAAACGAAAAAAATCATTAGTTTTGTTGAAAAAATTGTTTATGTTCTTTAATTCATGTCTGATTGCTTTAGTTCGTACGATGTATCACAAAGTACTTGCAGGAAGTTTAAGTTCGCAATCAAAGCATTTATGGTGTTAGCTTTTTATTTAGATTTAACGTGTTGCATTTCCCACCTTTGTCCACAGGAGGGCAGTAAAGTAGCACGTTTGAATCTTTGCCAATGAGCCAACTTAGAACATATATTACAATTTATTCATTGATAACATAGACTGTAAATATTACTAATATATATTACTTGATTACAGGCAGGAAGATATTTAGATCTGATTTAAACGGGTTTAAAATAAATGCTTTCAAATGAACAGTGAAGTTGTTATTGGCATTTTTATCACTAGACACCTGTGAGTGTCTACAACCATTTACTCAAAATGGCTAACATAACATACATACTGACCTATGATACTGAAGTTTTCCGAGTACACATGTACCACTGTTTAGTTAAATAAGCTCGTACTCACTGTAATCCCATTTAGGAAGTTTTCCTTTGCCTTCGATTTTAAAATGTGAAACATTTTCAAAACGCGCTTTCGCCCCGATTAAGTTTGTCCTTTCACGCTTTCCATTGCAGCTCAATGATTGGCCAGGCGACAACTATGGCGCTGTCCGCCTATTTGTAAAAAACACCATGAAAACTTAAACCAGGTGCTTTACAGGACGAGGAGAGTGTATCTGACGCTTTCTTTGTAATAACCGGATGTTGGAGTTTATTGTTTCTTGATGTGAAGCAGGATTAAAACAGACATGTTGTCTCTGCATTAGCGCGGCATGCTAACAAACCTGCTAGCATCACATCAACAACACAGCAGCGGAAAGGTTTGATCTGTAAGAGACACATTACTACATGAATTAAGATGTTTAGAAGTGTGCTTTTTATGTCATTAAGTTTGATTGTTTAGTGTTAGGATTTCCGTGATGCTAACATGACATCTTCACAAGTTTATGTTCAAAACATAAAAAACAAGTACCAGCTGTCACACTGAAATTATTCTAATCATTTGGGATGTAATCATCTTCATTTACAGACTCAGGAGTCAATGAATACATACATACATGTAATACATACAAAGTAATAAATGTAATGAAATATGCTCTGAACATATCCATGTGTCATGAAACTAACAACATCAAAATGTTTTTGGATCAGATTTTACAGAACAATCTTTTGTCTTTTTTTACACATTACATCATCAACAATGATCATTTTGAGTCCCTGATTCCTGCACACATTGTGTTTGTTTGCTGTGGTTTGGTGTTTTAGTGTTTTTAAACAGAACTGAGTTGGAAAGAAACGCTTTTTAGGTTTTCTGCAGCTTTCATGTGCAACCACCTTTTGTCTGATTTGTAATACTGTTACTTTGATACTCTTCTGATACCATGTGATTAAAAAAACGATATCTACTTCTTAAAACAGGAGGTGCATAGGAGAGGGTTAAAATCATTTAAAACATTACAAGGAAATTCCTGCACACTAGTGCCTACTTCTTTTAGTTGTAGTGATATGGAAAGAGGTATCATCATTGTTTAATTTGAACTAGTTTTGTATTCAAGTATAAAGTTCTGGTTATGTGACACAACCATTTTCCTTGTTTAGGTTATCCTTGTTTTCCAACATGCCTGCCTTTCGACAAGTGGGGGAGAAGCAGCTTCCTAACCAGATACTGTGCATGGCATGGTCTCCTAAAAGAGATCTTATTGCTCTTGCAAACACAACTGGAGAGGTAGGCGTAAACAGTTTTCATCCTGTGACATCCTGTCACATCTTTTATGGCTTTTTTTAAAATTGTCTTGTTTTTGTTTGTTCACAGTTATTGCTCCATCGCTTGGCTAGTTTCCAGCGTGTTTGGAGCTTGCCTCCCATTGAGTGTACTGGGAAGGAGATCACTGCGCTCGATTGGCGCCCTGATGGAAAAAGTAAGGGAACACTGTGCACATCTTTGTGTTTTTAATTGTCCCGTTCCCCCGATAGGAACATGAAGCTGTTATATTTGTTTTCTCTCTTTAATCCACAGTTTTGGCCTTCAGCGTCAGAGACACCAAGCAGGTGGTGCTGTGTGGTGTGGAGAAAGCAGAGATCCTCCATGTGTTTCCAATGCAGAACCCGGTCACCTGCATGCACTGGATGGAGGTGACTGATGAGAGCAGGTATGAATGAGGCTCAGGAATCTGAATCAATAAAAACATAGGGTGTCTGATTGTGTAGAGTAAGGTGAACGTTTGGTTTGTTGTTGTGTTTCAGTGCCCTCAGCTCCTTCTACAACTCAGAAGATGAATCCAAACTATTTCTCCCCAAGTTACCGACCCTCCCAAAGAGGTAACACGAGCATCATCTGCAGGCCAGTTAAAGACATCTAGCTTTCAATGAATAACATTGTCTGAACTTCTGTTTTACCCCAGCTACAGCACAACTTCAAAGATCTTCAGGTTAGACAATATTCTTTTTTCGCAGACATCACTGTGTTGTCAACTTTTCTTACTCTAGTGATAGTAACGCTGTATTTTAATCTGTCTGTGTCACAGTGAGGAGAAGTCTGATGAGATCATGAATCTGCTGGGAGAAGTCAGGTAAATCAAAGGTTTTAAAACTGATAAACATTATCTGAGTCTTTTACACACTGCATGTTATTTCTCCTCTTTGTGTTTTGTCTCCCTGCAGACTGAACGTTCTGGTTCTTGGAGGAGATGCCGGCTTTGTGGAGCTTTATGCTTACGGGATGTACAAGATCACCACTCTGACGGGGGTGAGGCTCCTTTTCCTCGTTACCTATCTTTAAATGAATCAATGAATCAGGTTCAAGTTTTTATGTTGAAGACTGAAAATTCTTCAAATATTTCCCAGAAATGTTGGATCTGAAGTGTAAAACTGTTTGATTAAAATGATTCTAAACTGGATTCTGTGTAAAGCCTGTGGACAGGAGTGTGATGAGGATGTTTGATGTGTGGTTTAGAATAGAATAGAATAGAATTACTTTATTGATCCCAAACTGGTTTGTGTATATATGAATCTATTTAAGTATGTATTTGGCAAATTAACATTATGGATTTATTTATTTTTACTTATTATTGTATTTCATTTTCTTGTCCTTGTACAAAGGGCAGATTTCTAGTTTTTTTCTTCCTGCTACCTTTTCGTTCTTTGTATAGGCCCAAGTGAAAAAGAAAGGAGGCCTCTACATTGAACTGCTTAAACAAATTAAATAAGAAATTAACTTGTGGTGACATTTTAAACTCAGAAAAACGCCCATGATTAAGATCACAGAAAACTTAAATTATTAAACATCACTAGAGGTCCCAAGGTAAAACTCATCCTGTTAGCATGCTGCTTCATATCGATGGTTAGGAATACTACAGAGTCATTCATGTCTTTTCATGTGATATCTCTGTACAGGTATCGGGAACCTGCCGCAGTCTGAGTCTGTCCAGTGATCTCAAGTCTCTGTCCGTCATCACACAAGTCCGGTCTGCTGACAACAAGCCAGAGATGTGCTACATTCAGGTCAGATGGATGATTCAGCTTCCTGCCCTTAAGATCTTTTTTCTTTCATTTCCTAATTTCTGCTCACTCTTGTGTTTGTGTTTTCTTTTATTTTGTCTGCCAGCTGGACACAGGCTTGCTGTCAGACTGTCTCCCTGAGGTGACCAGGATGGCGCGCAAGTTCACCCACATCTCCACCCTGCTGCAGTACCTGCACCTCTCTCTCACCTGCATGTGTGAAGCCTGGGAGGACATCCTCATGCAGATGGATCTGCGCCTCACTAAGTTTGTTCAGGTCAGATGCTGAGTTTGTACAGTAGTTGGCTACAAAACAAAGAGCCTGATTCACTAAAGGATTGTAAGAAAAACTCAAGCAAAGGGTTAAATGCACCCGTAACTGTGCTGCAGAGCGAACAGTTAGGGCTGCAGCGACTAATTCACAAACAGCCAGGCACAGTTAGAGTGATAAAGTTACCGTCTGCTGATGGCTGGCTGTCACTGTGCCACAGTTTTTATAAGAGACGTCCAGAGCAAAATTTCCAGTGATCATAAAAACAATTCCTCTTCTGTGAGACTTAAAAATGAATGATCATCAATGACATTACTATTATGAAGATATTCAGGGGTTAAATCATTCCACGGCTCTCAGTGGAGTCGATCTGGAGCTGTTACATAAGGCGGTTCTTCAAGTTGTCCTTACTTGGTCCATTCAGGAAAGAAGCTTTGTTTTTAAAGGTCAAACTGTTTTTTTTTTTAGGCACAATGAACTTGAAAAAAGTGTCGTCTTCCTGACACGCTTTATGTGGACCAAATCGTGCTCCTTCAGCATGATAGCACAGCTCCATGCAGATAGCTGCTCTCCATACTGATGCATAACGAGAGCTAACTGCAGAGAGCAGGGACAATTTTCGGGCATGTTTTCACCTGAATATCATTAGCACTATATGCGATCATATCACATATGAATGAATCAGCTCCAGAGAGTGAAACAATGTTCTTATATGCCTCTTTTTACAGGAAAAGAACACAAGCACTCAAGTACAGGATGAGTTTCTGGAGCTTCTACTGTGGGGACAGTCAAGGTGAGAAAGTGTCCCTTAGATGAGGGGGGAGCCCTTTTCAGTGGGGTCAAGAATGTGTGCGGGCTTTTTCTGCTGTAGATGATGATGGTATGATATCCTGTGCAAGTTAATGCACTCGTTTGTAACCATTGTCTCTCTGCTCCCATGAAGCCCTGAGCTGCAGGCTCTTCTCATGAACCAGCTGACCGTCAAGGTGAGAGAAAAACGCTTTTCAAGTCCTCCTTTAAGAGCAGGGCAGATTGGATTTTCCTCTGAAATATATTTGTTTTTTTCTTTACCTCAGGGACTGAAGAAGCTCGGCCAGTCCATCGAGTCCTCATATTCCAGCATCCAGAAGCTGGTGATCAGCCACCTGCAGAGGTATATTCAGCCTTTTAGTCCTCCATGCAGCATACCACCTGTAAATCCTTTTGTTATAATCTCCTCTTCTCTGCTCGTTTTGTCTGTAGCGGCTCTGAGGCTCTGCTGTATCACCTCAGTGAGGTGAAGGGCATGTCCCTGTGGAAGCAGAAGTTCGAGCCCCTCGGCCTGGATTCAGAAGCAATAGAAGGTATCATCTCTCCTCCTCATCATAGAAGATGAATTAAATGCTCATAAATATTTTTCATCATCCTTGATCACGCGTGCTTTTGTATGATTTCAGGAGCTATCACAGCTGTGGGGTCATTCTCTCTGAAAGCCAACGAGCTGCTGCAGTGAGTTTTGTGGTTTCTTTGTCATTAGCTTCTTGTACCATTAGCAATGCTCATGTCATTGATTGTGTCATGTGTACTGTGTAATAACATTTTTTTTGTCCTTTAGGGTTATTGACAAGAGCATGAAAAACTTTAAAGCCTTTTTCCGGTGGTTGTATGTCGGTAAGAATAAAAATGACTTTGTGAGATTCAATAAATGTGGAGGAGTTTGACTTGTTGATCCTAGCATAGGTTCATTATTATTATAATGTGTATTCATGATGTAGTGTCACAGAGGTTTTTACCTGAAGTGTTTTGTTTCCTTACAGCTATGCTGAGGATGTGTGAGGAGCATGTACCACCAGAGCTCAACAAGGTGAGTTGTTAGAGCAGCTGAAGTCGAGGTTTGAGATGTTTTAATTAGTTGTGATTTTTTTTTTTCTAACATGCTGATTAATCCCTCAGATGACGCAGAAGGATATCGCGTTTGTTGCTGACTTCCTGTCTGAGCATTTCAGTGAGGTGAGATCTACATGATGGCCCTGTTAAAGAGATGTGTTGAAAATGTTTCTAACTTTATAACATTTTACCATTTAAGTCATTTTAAGTTTAATTTATTTCTTTGTTTACTTCTGCTACCTATTGAAACAGATCTCTTTCATTCCACTACTTCATTTTCAAAATTCAACTAGTTTTCCGAAATGACCAACCCTGCCTTTAACATACCTTGTGTGTCCATAGTACTCTCTTATTCACCTGCACAGGGACTACAGTTGAAAATAATCCTTGATCACTAAACTGTCACATTGCAATAAAATAACAGCACCATGCCGTCTATGTGCGATATATCAGAGATCAATGTCTGATTGTCATCAATTATCATACAGCAGGATCTGAGTTTTGAATGTCTTACCCAGGAGAAACTCCATCCAAAGACAGAAATGTAACATCATTATTCATGTTTCTTTGTTTAACAGAATGAAGAACTTTTTGATCGTAAAGGAAAGTACTTCAACGTAGAGCGAGTTGGTCAGGTGAGTGCTTTTCTGTTGTGTTGCCTCCAGTGTTTGTCTGAGGTTTCTGTCTAACAACAGTCTGTTTTTTTTATGTGGATATTTTAGTACCTGAAGGATGAGGATGATGACCTTGTGTCTCCACCCAACACGAAGGGAAATCAGTGGCTGAAGTTTTTACAGGAGAGCTCACACCTGAAGGGTGAACTTTGATTTTGACTTTAGAAGTTTTGAAAACGTGTCAGTTGTTACTCGTTTACTGGGGTCAGTCAATGTGTCACATTTGACAGATGAAATGTTTGACTCTTTTGTCTCTAGAGAGCCCGCTGCTGTTTCCTTCATATCCACAGAAGTCGCTGCACTTTGTCAAGAGGATGATGGAGAATGTGATTGAGCAGTGTCTACAGAAACCTGCCGTGAGTTCTTGTACATTTTCTGCAAATCACAGCATTGACTTTATATACGAGTCAAGCAGAAGCGTGTCGCAGCATGCTATGTTTCTAATGGCCAGCAGGGGGCAAAATGACTACTTGCATAAATAACTGAAATGGAAATTTCAACTTCTCACTTAATTTACTATCTCAGTTATAATTTTTCTAACAACAATGGTCTCAATCTCTAGTCACAAGTCTTCTTTGTTAAAAATTAATTAATTAAAACATGACCATTTCTTTTTTTTCACAACAAACCTCAAATTAAAACAATCATTTCTTAAATTATTGCTGTGATGCAACATATCTTTACCTTAACAGGTGATACATAAAAAAACATCAGTTGTAAAGTCTTCATCAAAACCCTACTCCTATTTATTTTTCAATCTCTATACGTATACACATATAAAACTTCTAAGTGCCTCATGGTAAGTACTGAATTACTCATTGATTTAAATGATCTGTGTTCACTCCATAATTAAGTTTTTTTTACATTCCCTTTTAGAGTTATGTAGAAGATGCAGCAGCATATTCTTCAGGACGTTGCTACTTTTTTTTGTCGCAACTATTGCAACAAATGAATAGGCCGCAGTAGGCCGCACTTCTAATGTACTGCAGTTGTAATTTTAGAAAATGATTTTGTTTCACATGTTGTTGATCTTTTGTTTATGTGCAGGAAGTGATTGGGAAGTCTATAAAACAGTCCATCTTTCTGCCTCTTTACACAGTCCCAGAGAGGTACGACATCATCTGTTAATAATCTGTGTTCTTCCTCTATTTGACTTAATTAATGTTAAAGGTAATATGATATATGTAATTGTATATTTTCATTGTCTTTCCAGCTCTGAAAGCACTCCACGACTTTTTGAGCTTCCATCCTTGTACGTAAAAAACACGATCATGCAGTTTTTTAAACCTTCTCTGCAGTCAGATGATGTTTTGTAACCGTGATCTTTCTTTGTTTTCCCACAGGTGGAATGACAAGAAAGCTAAAATGCACTATGTTTTGTTCTGCATGCCAGAGATTTCATCCTCTAAGCTCTTCCTGCTACGCAAACCAACAGACCCTAACAAGTACGTTTTTGTCATTTCAATTTGAAGTCAAGATTTTTTTCTTTATAGGTTCAATCTGTTTTTTTAACTATATTCATTTTGCTCTCACAGACATATCGCCAACAGCGTGGTGTCCATTAACCTCAGCCACCACCTGGACAGTGCAGATGATGATAATGCTGCAGCCCAGTGAGTGCCTCTCATGTTACTCCTTTTATTTTAAAGAGACATTAATGAGAAGTTCTTCTTCAGATCATGAAAGTGTTCCTACAACTACTGACCATGTTTTTCTACGGCAGGCCTAACTGTGTGTACAGCTACCTCGATGCTCGTTTCTATGACGATGAGATGCTAACTGTGGTCCTCCAAGGCTCAGAAGAACAAAACAAGAGGCGTGTCCTGGCTCAGCTTCCTCTTGCTTCCACAATGAACTGTGCAAGTGAATTCAACTGGGAGCCTAACATGAGGTGTGTCTGTGTGACTGACGTTGTATCATTGTATGGTTACCATGGGGACGAGGACGCTGTGTGAAGAGGACTAACTCTTTAAAGAAAATAAATGTCATTGGGTACTTTGTGTTACAATCAGGAAGCTCGATGTTAGAAATTACGTATTGGTTTACAATTAAGGGGTATTTCTGGTATCCCTTAAATTCCAAAAGTTTTCCATGTCTTAATGACTAATCAGTCCAAAAAGTTTGGATTTGTTTCCTGTAGACTGCTTCAGCTAGCTGTAGTACTTGAGGTGAAACACATGGGATCAGTACTTCCACTGACACGCTCAAATAGTTCTTCTAAGGTCTGACAACATTAAGACAGAATCCCTGCAGAGAGAGACCTTTGAATGAAGGTAAGCTGCTCTGTTGGACACCAGAAACACTCGCTACACTTTCGCTCTCTTCAAAGAAACAAGACTCAATTGCAGCAAACTATAATTTAACCTCGAAGAACATTTTTGGACATTTGGATATGATTCAATTCAATTCAACACTCAAAATCAAGTTCCAGATTAAAGACAACACAATACATATATAGACAGCATGATATATACTGGTAAACAATTTGCGTATATAAGTGTTTCTGTACCAATGTCTCCAAATCTGAGACTAGTAATGAACAGAACTGAATCTGATGGTGGTGCATGCTTGCTTAGTTTGTCTCTACGTGTGCAGTATGGAGAGGTATACTATACAGTTTAAACAAAGAGTTATTTACAACATGTGAAAACCAGCTAAACTTGCATGCAAGAATGTTTGCTTAAAGTACATCTTGCAACCTTTAAATATCGTCATCATCACTATTTCTTCTCAGTGATAAAAAGACCAAGATAACTGACTGTATCACACACCTCAAGATTATTGTTTCTAGCTAATTGGATTTGCTTGGTTTTTTTGTGTTGTGTTACAAATAAATAATTGTTGGATCTGAACTAACCATTTAAAACACTAAAAAGTTAGACAATAACAAAACAAAATACAAACTGAAGAAATGTTAGTATAGCAGCTCCTGTTATCTTCAAGGTGAAATGACAATGGAGTCCGTCTGCTTTGAAGAGAGTGATGTAACGGCTGTTTTTGGTAGCAAAGAAACAATCTTGTGCTTTCACAAAAAGGATATCTCTAATGTTGTCAACATGTAGAATAACAGTCTGAGCCTTGGTGGAAAAACAAACGCTTATAGCCGATGTACTTTGATCAGGCCCTTTTGCCTGCAGGGATTATGTTGCAGACAGTTTCACAGCGACCAGCTGAAGCTGTCTACTGAATCAAGTCCAAAACTTTTTGTACCTCCAAGTCATTTAGACCTCATTATGTTTAAAATAAGGGCACAGGAATAATAAAACCAGAGTTCCTGTTTTAACAGTTCAGAGTTTTTACTGAAAAGAAGTCTGTCTCTGTGCTGCCAGATAATCTGCCTTTTTCTTTCCCGTTGTATATCCATCCATTAATCTAATTGCACAACATCAGTCATTAGAGCTCTTAATCTCTAACAAAGAAATGCAGATTCACTAATACTCTGTGCTTTGTCAGATTAGAGTCGTACTGTAATGTACTAAAATAAAATCAATAAAACAAATCAAAGCACAGCAGGGATATAGGCTAACGTTTAGCATTAGCTCCAAGGGCCACCAAAATAAGCATCAATCTACTGAAACTGTTTAAAAGGTGTTTGACCCTTTTTGTTGTTTAGTCCCTATAATGTGTAAAAATTGAGCCCATGTTTATATAACTGGAATTCCTCACCAAGGGGCTATACATGAGGTAAATACGGTTTGTGAAAATGTAGTACATCTCATGGCACTGGGTCACTACACAGTTTGAACTGAATATTATATTTTTCTAATTTCATTAAGACATGAAATTTAAGTCAATTTCAAATAAATATATATTTTTGACAATATTCTGACAATAAATATATATATTTTTTCTTATCTTACTTTATGAATAAAAGTACCAGTAATACATGTTGAGGTTGTAAAACTGCTAAAACAACAATGCACATTTTTTCTTTGCAAGAAATGAAACTGATCAAATCTGAAATTGCAAGGTTTTTAAAACAAATTCTAGATCAAATAAATATCTGTATAGCACAAATAGGGATTATCTCTTTCTATACACAGTGGTGCAGCCAGTGTTTCTCACATTAAAGCAATAGCTTACTTACTAAAATACTTTGAATTTCTCAACATTGTGTCTCCTAATATTAGTTTTCATTCACATTTTTTAAAGTTGGGTGATCACAACTTTCTGTGAGTTTATAATCATAAGGCCCAAATCCTTTAAACACCCTGTAGTAATCTTTCCATCACTTGCACTTGTTAAGGTGAGCGGGGTTGCAAATCAGTTTCCAAATGTTTGTTCTGCTGGTAATAAAAAATATATATTTTAGTCATATTGATTTAAATTGTCCATATTTGTATCAATTTTAAAATCTATTGCAAGGTATAATTACATCCCTATATGTAATCCTTGATATCAGGTTGGACCAGCAGACCAGTGCCATTCCATGCCAAAACCTGGTGTTGGGGAATCAGTGGCGTGAACTGGAGAGCATGAAGGCTCAGTTTGTGGCTGTCAATGGAATCCGCAAAGTGGCCTGTGTGGTATGTGGAGATTATCTTCTCATTTGATTCAGTTTGTGGTGATTTGATGTTCAGAAAAAAATTGAATGCAGAATTTCTATTAAATGAGTATTGTGGATCATAACATGAACTGTTTCTCTCCTCGCAGCTAAGCGCCAATCTGCGGCACATACGCGTTTTTGAAATGGATGTAGAAGATGAAGATGATGAGGGAGCCGAGTCGCAGAACACCAGTGCTGACCAGGACGCACTGGACATCACTATGAGCAGCACAGGGCAGGGAGGAGAGGAACGAGCTGAGGCGGACGATGAAGCTGGAGGGCAAAGAGGAGATGTGCTTCAAAACCCCGAGGAACGTCTAGAGTCAGAGGAAGCTCTCGAACTCTCTTAAAAAACAACAAGCTAAACCCCATCTTGAGCTTCTTGCTATTTTTTCCAATGCTCTAAATGTCATGTTTTTGTATGAAAATAAACAGGTTTGTTTTGATATTTTTTTATTTTTCTTTAAACTGTGATCAATTGGTTTATATTCTAAAACATTGTTATCACGATGCCTTCTGCATTATTAGAGAAGAGATAGAATCGACCACCACTGTACTCTTGATCATTTAGAAACCAGAAGCTGAATAGTTAGGTTTGTGGAGCAAAGACACCCTAGTGGTTATGTATGTGTGTATATATATATATATATATATATATACTGTATATGCCCAATGTACAGAGGCTACAGTCCTCATCACAGCAGTTTGTGGTCCTTTGCTGCATGTCTTCCCCAAATCTCTCCCCCGATTATTTTTTGTCTCTCTTCAGATATCCTATCTAATAAAGGCAAAACGGCCCAAAAAATAACTTTGGTTATAAACTAGGTTTATTGGTAAGTAAATATGAGCTTTAAAGAATTATATTTTGGGGATGTTTGCCTTTATATGATAGGACAGTGGATGGAGTAGGACATCGGGAGAGAGTGGGGAACAACATGCGGGAAAGGAGCAGCAGGTCGGACTTGAACCGGCGCGACCTTACCACTTGGCCCTCTGCGTTCCAGTAAAGATGACTTTAATGCGACCTTTTTCTGACAAATTAATTATAAACAAGTTTGAAAATTCACCAGAACATTAAAATATTTTACCAGCCACAAATGTAAACCATGTAATACAGGAGATCAGATGAAAACCAAACGTAAAACATCATTATGTGAATCCATTACAGCAAGTCATCATGCAAACATAAATGAAATAAAAAATATATACATGGAAAAATAGTAGCAATGAGAAATTATTTGTAGAAGCTAGAGCAGGGGTGAGCATGTGGCCCCCATCAACCCTCAACGTGGCCCTCAGGTCAATTTTTTGATATCAATTCATTGGAAACATGAAGAAAACTTGACAAAATCTGCCATGAAATCATGAAAACCAGAAATATGTCCATAATAATATTTGAGACATAATTGACTGTAATTGTTTTTGTATACTACAATTTGGCCCTCTGGCAGTGAGAATTAAATGAATGTGGCCCTTGCTGTGACCAAAGTTGCCCATCCCTGAGCTAGAGCATTGAGTTAAATTCATTCATAAAATCTCTTGGTGAATGAAGAGTTTTTAGAATAATAATATTGTTTCGATATTTATTAGTCACAGTGTTATAGCTTTTTTTTTTTTATCGTGAAGTGTAAGACAAGTAGTAAGACAAGGTTACAACAACAACAAAAGGATTTAAATTAGTGATGTTTTTCGATTTTTAGGGGGAAAAGTGCACGTGGAAATAGGTGTTGGTTACGTGCTCGCTCCCGACGCTGAACGCGGTGACGTATGATCTCCGCCGCCTGTTGGTCTTTCACAGTTGGTGACGAGTGTTATGAAAATGGCCTCAACCCTGCCCGTGAGCAGCACGGTACACCGGAGAAGATGACGACGTTGAACACCAAAGTGTCTTCTTTAAACACGTAGAGAAAAGTGAAGTTAATAGAAACTAACAGACTGTCGACGGAGAAACGTCTAGAAACACCACAGACCGCCGCATATCTTCGTGGGGCTTTGAGGAGCCGCTATGGAGGATATCAACTCAAATATCAACGCGGACCTGGAGGTGCGGAAGCTGCAGGACTTGGTGAAGAAACTCGAACAGCAGAACGAACAGCTCCGAAGCCGGTCTACGATGTTGTCCTCGTCCGGAGCCATGTCAGGGAACCATAGACCCCTCAGCGCTGGATACGAGTCTACGTCCCTGTCAGCGGGGATGGCAGCTGGGCTGGCCGGCTTCCCTGGGGTGGGGTTCGGTGGGCTGCTAGAGAACAACCGCTGTTTGAGCCCCAGACTGTCTTATGACGGCATCAGCTTCAGGAGGGCGTATGAATATGAGGGGGCATCGGCTTCTCCCTCCATGCCGAGTATGAACTCACTTTATTCAGACTCCACAGGGGGATTTCACGATGAAGGGGAAACATCGGTCTTAGACGAAGTGGAAATCTTAGACCTGGAGGACATGGATTGTCTGCAAGAAGACGAGGACAGCTGGTGAGTGACAGACTTGTGTTGCCTTTACTGTCTTGTCTGTGTCATCAAACCTGTGAATTGACTGGGCACAGCTGCTTTAAACATCAGCTATGACTAACCATGGGTGGTTCTAGACAGGGGCCAACAGGGGCCAGTGCCCCTGTAACACTGAGCTTGGTCCCCCTGTCGCCACCCCTCCAAAAGGAAGAGCCCCCCTAATAACACATATGTGACTCAACAACTGGACTCACAATCTAGATATAAATACTGTTACTGAAACAAATATAAATCATGGTATTTAATGATGAGTGCTATTATTTGGCATAATATATGTATTTTTAAAGCAATCATCTTTGTCTATTTTTGACCTGGGTTTAATGTTCCCTTCTGACAAAACAACTGGCCCCCGTTTAGCCCCCCTCAGTAAAAGTGGTCTAGAACCACCACTGTGACTAACGCCTGGTATAAAGAATCACAGTTTGTAACAGTAGTTGTTGTTTGTGGATACATTTATATGAGTTCTGACTAATTTGTCATAATGATCATTTAACAAAACAATCAACACTTGTAGTTTGCACTCTCTGGTTCTCTTGGACCCCTCAAACACGAAGGAGTCTTTTTATTTATGACACTTTCGGTCAGCATATGGTTCCCCTTCTGCATGACGCAAAGTGACTGAATGAAGTTGGTTCCTTACAGGTACCCGTACTTCTGACTGAAAAGTCGGTTACAACTTTTTGTCTCAGATTTCTGAATTTCATACCAGAATGTAATAAAAGGAAAAGTAATTATTCTTTTGTTTCTAGTCTGAGAATAAAGTCTGAATTCTTAAGAAAAAGCACAAGTCGAATACATGTTTCATGTGCATCCCTAATCCCCTTCTGTTAGAAACAAATGAATGACACTGAGGGATTATATTAAAGGACATTTAAAAATACAGAGAAGAACAATGGCTGAGAGTTAAGCCTATTATACCTACCCTTTTTACATGATTTTTTTTTACAGACATACTTTTATAGGAGACCCTTTAAATACCAGGCTTATGTACAAGAAAAAAAAGTTTCAAATTCACATTTCATTCAAAAAACAAAACAAGAACAAAACAGGGTTTAAAGCGTTTATCACATAACCCTTACTCTAAGCCTTACTCTAATCACTGCATCTTAACTCAAACCCTTTTAACATTGTTTCAATGTAGGATATGAACACAACACATTACATTGTCAATTCCTTATTCCACAAGTTTATCTTTTTGACAGACTTGATCTGTTTACATAGTCTTTATACACTGTATTTGCCAATTTCCAAATACCTTATCCTCTAAATTCATACTTGCTTTCTCTAATTTTAAAGAACCTCTAAATTCAGTTATAAAGGAGGAAGGAGCCTCGCTGGCTGAATGATGCTGTTCGGCAGGTCATGTGGGCGATGTCAAGCCTCTTCTCGGGCTGAATGATTATAACAGACATGCATTGTCATAGCAAATCTCTATCTATTATGTCATGTATTCCTACAGTCTTGCCAACAGGCCTTTAAAGCCCAAACCCTCAGCTGTCCAAACCCTGAATTCCCCGATCATCTGTAGAACCGTTTTGCCCGTTTGTCTGATGTGGCAGATTTGCTTGGCTTGTCCTGGTAGTGATGGCAGGAGACCAGTGTGTGCAATACAAAAAAGCTGAAAGTCCTGCCCAGCAGTCATGTGGGAGATGTAGCCATGGTTATATTCCTTCCTCTGAATTCCCATTAGCAGAACAGTTGGCAAACATCCACAAGTGCTCTGCAGCACCAAGTGAGGGAAAAAAGGCGTTTGAAATCCTCTCATCGTGCAGGAATAGATGCTATGTCAGTGTCAACAAACAGGGATTGCAAACAGTGCTCATCAATAAAAGAAAAGGGTCATCATATGGAGTTTCCTAAGGACAGGATGACATCATGATGCTCTCTTTGTTATCACAGTCATCCTGACAGCCCACATGTTCAACATACTCCCGTTTTTAATCCTCTCCCAGCACATTGTGTTGGTATTATTTCCTCTAGCGCTGAGCAGTTAAGGTTTTTAGGGTTATGTGGCTTTGCGTACACACACTGTAGAAGTGTAATCCCTGAAACTCCCAAGTATGATTGGATTTGTGCTGCTGTCTAAATCTCTCTCTCTCCCATCCTGACCCAAGGAAATCCCTCGAGAAGGCAGTCACACACTGAGGAGAGTTACACGGCTGATGTCAGACATGTTGACTAGCTGGTTGGGTTTACACAGGGTCTGAAAGTAGGAAAATTGGATAGTTTGGAACAGCCACTGTCTTGACATGAATGTAATTATGGGCTGTCCACAGATTATATTCCCCTTTTTATGTCTTACAGGAAACAGTTGTTTAATTGGCAGTTTCCAGGATAATGACACTATGATAAGCAACATTAGGGTGTATCTCCTGGTGCTCCTTAATAATATGAGTTTCTTAAACTACAAAGGCAGCTCATATTTGGTTGAAAGCCAGTTTAAAGCAGCATCTTCCCTCTTTTACTTGCAGCAGTGAGGCCGTGCCAGCTACTGAACCTACCACATCACACTACTTTCAGACATTGCTCACTCATGCTTATCAGAGCTAGTCTCATTATGCCCTGGCTGTTTGTCAGCCCTCTGGATCAGATTGATATCTGGGATTACTGTGTAGTGTAGAGCTCCTGCCAGCTCCTGTCATAGACTCCTGTAATCCCTGAATTAGCTTGAAACTGAATCGGAAAAACTGCTGCAGCGTTCCACCTTTAAATAGGTGACTCTTCAGCTGCTGCATGTGGACATGACAGGTATCATTGTTACAGAGCTGAGAGCTCAGGCATTACGAGTTAGCAGTAGATATACTATGTGCTGGTATTAATAAACACAGAGAATGGGCAGTCCCTGATTTCCCGTTTGTATTTCTGACTTTGTATTCTGCAAACTGACTTTGCCTCTAATGTTTGTGCTTTCATCATGAACGGCTTCCACTATGGCTACAACAGAGCTGACAGCTGCTGACTCAGGTTTCTCTGCTAAGTAGAAACTCTTCACTTTCAACTTTTTTTTTCCTTCTCAAAGGGTTGAGGGTAAATTCACATTTGCATTACTTTTATACAGACAGAAAGTAGTGGCAGATTCAGTTAGTTTGTGGCCATATTATTATTATTTTTATTATTATTATAGTGTATCTTGCAAGTGAGTTCTGCAACTTTGCATACCTTTCTAAGTATCCTTCCATCAGTAGTGGATAATCAATGTATCAGTTTGCTGGTATTTTCTGCAGATATGGGCTTATCACAAATAGATTTTGGTGTCAGAGTTGGTTTTCCAATAAGCACAAATCAAAGAAAAACGTTGCTGCAAAACATATCATTCTGAAAGTAATGCTAAAGAAAGGGTGACTTAGAAATTATCTGCACCAGAATTGGTTGATGTGTTTTCTAATGTTAAATATTCTTAATCTCAAACTATTTTTTCTAGTTGTTTGTTTTTTTAGAAATGCCTTCTGAGTCCCTTGCAGTTATTGGTTTTTAAATAATGCACAATGATCTGCATTGATGAAGTGTATTTTCATTCTTATTCAAAAATACACTATATCTGACATCATTTCTGTAATCTGTGAGGCTTTCCTTCTTCAATTGGTATTGGTCAAAAATCCCAGATCGGGGGTAGCTCTACATAAAGTATTAAGAGGGTTTTGCTTTTTCAATCAATGTGAATGACTAAGCATTGAACCTGATGACTTTTGGACCAGTGACAGAGGTTCATTCTTAGAGTTTCCTGCAGCAGCAGGAGATGAGTTTAATTTCCCAATAGCTAGACTGAGAAAAGAACACAGATGTATGCTGAGTTAAATCATGCGACTTGTTAACTATCCAGAGCATAATTACAGATAAATAACTAATTATAGGAAAACCGTGAATGCTTGACTCCTGCTGTGAGAGGATCTGGTTGGATTCTGATCTTTTAGGGGGTCAC
The DNA here is from genome assembly GCF_963584025.1 of Labrus mixtus. Lineage (NCBI taxonomy): Eukaryota > Metazoa > Chordata > Actinopteri > Labriformes > Labridae > Labrus > Labrus mixtus. The sequence goes on along the minus strand of NC_083614.1, from coordinate 5,660,765 downwards.
AGCAAAGCAAGCCTCTTTTTGGAGTGATAGAGATGTTCTTCTACTAATAGCAGTCAAAATGCAGTATCTGGTGTTGACACAAATGGCAGGCAACTCTCTGCCATATGGCTCCCAAAAATAACTGCTCTTAGCTTAACTATTATGAGACAACAGCATACAACAACATTGTTGTGCTAGCAGAGGTCCAGCAAGTCAAAGTTAGCAACATATCAGCAATCAGTGTGTTTTTAAAATCAATGTTATTTATTATGTTAGTATCCAACAAGTATCATTTAGTTACTGAGCATCGGCAAACGCAGCATCTTCTTTCATCTACAGTGCAGTAGGCCACCTTTTTTAATATTGCACGTTTTAAGACTGTTGTTTGTGTTTTTTTTATTTGCATTGTTTCTGAATTTTTTGCCTATTTCTATGGAAATAGTTTGGGTACATTGACTCTGTCGGCCACCATAGATACACCTCCTTGTTGGAGTCTTTTAGGTATGGTTACATTTTCAGGCTTACTTTGTATGACTCTCACCTCACAATGTTACAAAAACAGTTTGACCTTAAGTCCTCTCATAGAATCAATCTCAGTTTTACTGCTAAGAAAGAGAAATGTTTTTTGTTAATGTGGGTGAACCAATCATTTATCTTAAAGGGATTTAATCTGTTTAACTCAATTCTATGTGTCGTATGTCTATCAGGTGACTTTTTTATCTCTACTTAGTCACCTTTTTGTACAAAGCATTTTTACTCTGCTGAGTTTGGTCTCCAAGAGGATTTAGACCCTCATCCATAAGTGGCTTGTTGATAGGGGTGTAACGGTACACAAAAATTTCAGTTCGGTACGGTTCCAAGTTTTGAAGCTTCGGTTCGGTACATTTTCGGTACAGTAAAGGGACCTCATGCAACTTTTTTTTTCTTTATTAGGAACACTTAGAATTTCCCTTTTACACATTGGGCTAAGTGCAGCATCGACAGTTCAGACTTGTACACCTGCTCAGGTTACTTTTTAATAACATTTTAAATTAAAAATAAACTTATGCTGCATCCTTCAACCAAAAGAGTCTCCAATAAATAAAAGATATGAATGAAATAAAGCATTTTAGAATGAAATGAAGTAATTAATATAGCCTATATATAAAAATATTTCTTCTTAATTACATTTCCACCTTTTAGTTTATGAAGGCCCTGTACCGAAACGGTCTGAGTACATGTACCTTTACACCCCTACTTGTTGAGTATGAAATAATGTAACTCATACACTATTTCTGTTTTAGTCATTACATCTTAACTCCATTGAACACTTACAGGTAGATTATAAAGCAGCATGTTGGCATCAAAACCCACACAGTGAGGAAATCTCACATCCCACTGGTAGAGTTCAGAGACTTATATAATCGAATCGAAGGGACATTGATGCTGTCCTGATGGCACCAAACCTTTACTAAGAAACTTTATTTTGTATTTTACATTTGCTTTACACCTCTCTGTGTTTATAAGTCCTAAAATGATCTGCCACATAACCTCTATGCACATTTTTAACAGGTGGTGTTTTTGGAAGTGTCTTGAATAATGAATGTAACAAATCAAATATTTAATATAAAAAGGATCTAAGTCAAACCAAATAGCAAATTTTCAATGTCAACAAGCACACTCACACTCACCTTTTCTCCCTGTCTGCTTCATCTGTCCTTGTCTTTGCAGCATTCTTATATAAAACCCAGCCCAAACACTTGTTATCGCCTCAATCTCATTTCCTCAGGGAGCTACTGGTTCACATACGAGGTGTCATAGATATGAGCTGTTGTTTTTAAAGACGTTTCTTGTGTAATGTTTGCTTGCATGTCTTTATGAACATGCTGTATATGATGTTAATTGTGTATGCTGTCCATGTTTTTTTCAGGCTCTATGAGGCGAAACTGGACAGTCCTCTGCAGAAAACCCTGAGTCCTATCGTTTGGTGCCGCCAAGCTCTCGACAACCCGAGTCCTGAGATGGAGTCAGCCAAGCGCTCCCTCATCCACAGACTGGATCTCACCCTGTCAGGTAAACACCACCCAGTAACATGACACATGTAGTCTCAACTTAGCAGCAGTGAGAGCATCAATAGTAGTAGTAAAAGAGTAACAACATCAGTGATGCATTTAACCCTTTTGTTGGTGTGTAAGAGCTCAGCTCAAAATAATAACAATCATGTGCAGGTGAATGTTCACTGACACAAAAGCCCTATTTAGACTGTCCATTAAAAGCATGATATGTATGCCCCTGTGAAGTATCTCCTTCAATATGAATGTCACAGAGGCGTAATGGGGGGAAGAAGTGATCCCCCTCTGTACCAACATTGCAGATAGTAACAGAGGTGTTATAGGGGTCAGACGAGCCAGCGAGCTGTGTGTGTTTGTGTGCATGTCTGTGTATGTGTTTGAGGAGCTCCTGCTGGTTTTCTGGGACACCAATATTACACTGTTGCAGAATCAATATGAATGTACAAAGAGGTAATAACAGAGGAGCTTCGTTCCGGCCTTGTTATGGAATCGCACTCTGAAGCTTAAGACTTTGTTTTGGTCCTTTTATTAAAACAGGCTGTGTCTTATTCTCTGTGATGTCACACAGTTGTTTTTTTGCTGTTGGTTTGTAGATCTGTTCATACAATCTTTTTTAAATACTAGTCATTTGAGGTCTTGAGGTCATTTTCATTACAAGTGCAGTTCTAGTTTATTTCTTGACGATTTGTGTCAAGATGTAGAGATCTGCCTACCGTAAAACAATATGATTGCAAAATGACTAACCAGCTCAAAGAGTTATAATCGTTGCACATATGATAATATGCTGCCAAAATGTGGATTTTAAAATGTGAGAATTAAATTGACTTCTCTGATCTGAAGTGACATCACATGAGGTCACGACTAAAGCATCTGACTCGGTTTCAGCAAAGGACTGTTAGGCTGTTTCATTTCATGAAGCCTAAATGCACCAAAATAGCAACAGAACAAGTGGACACAGTGTCAAGTAGTTATTTGAGTGCGTCGGTCACACCTGTTCAGTCATGTAGCAGTTAAAAACCTGAGCATCGACCTTTGCTTCCAGTCCCATAACTCTCACGGGATGAGGTCAAATTAAAATTCCCTCAATTCCCTACCAACTGGTAGTCACATTTTACTGCTCAGAAATATAGTGGGGAAAAGACAGTAGTGTCAGTAGTCCAATCGTGTAAAAAGTATTTATTTGCTCCGTCAAAGATTTGCTCTGTTTAAGTTTAATCTAGAACAACTGAAGCAGCAAGATAACTTGTTCATTCATGCAGAATAACTAATATGATTATTATTACAAAGAGTTTTAGTAAATGGGACTGAGCTTCTTTAATAATCATATATTTCCTTTTATTGATTTTTGTACCACAAGAAAACAAAATAAATGACTCCTTGTTGTAATCATTATTGTCTTCTACCGCTTTTACAACCACTACAAAGAATTACAAACAAGCTACAGACGGGCGTATCATTAATCATACATTTCCCTTTTGAATAAGCTTCCCTTATTTTAAAGGGAAGATGAAGTGCACACATGTAGCTGTGTTCAATCATTAATGGTAGAGACTGTAGTTACAGAGATTGCAGACACAGACGAGTTGATAGTTTGACTCTGCATCGACCTGGACATAACTGGCTAGTTTAGGAAGCAAGTTAGTGAATAGTATATTTTAGAGTAAAATAGAAAGACTTGTCATTATAAAGTTGTACGACAAAATTAAGAATGCTTCACAACATTCAGACATCCACAGTTACTAAAAAGTTATTTGCAAAAGAAAAGTATAAATCTCTAAGGCAGAAAATGTATATATGGCACAGGTAGATAAATATTTATTGTAAAAAGTATACATAGTGCAGGTAGAATATAAATAAATGTATATTGTACTGTTAGAAATAGTATATACCGCACTATTAAAATGTATGCTGTAATGTATTGAATTGTTGCACATGAAGAAGTAGGGGAATATGAGAGTAAGAAAGCTTAGACGCATGTGTGTTTCTTGTTCTTCAGATTTGGGATTCAATGTTTTGAAAATAATTCTCAGACACTTGGAGCTGTGCACATCATAAAGCCTCTTTTGTTACATCTAACAGCATGTATGTGGGGGGGAAAAAATCTTGATTTAAACCATGTCATGGGATATACCAAATATGACAGGCTTTGTGGAATATGTTTTGTGTGCTTAGGGCATGCACATATTTATGTATTAATAGTTTAATCTGTGAAATTGATTTCCTCTTTTATTAAATCCAGTGAAGTTTAAGGCAGAGATGGTTGGAAAAAATGTATTCATGTTGTTAATAAGTGGGATTGATCTTTTTGTATCACAGTTTTTATTTTCACTGACGAAAAAATGGAGAGAAGATGTGACAGTTTAGCGGTCTGCCCAATATATCTAGAGGAAGAAACATCTGTAGATAATGCTGTTTTGCCACTTTGAGATTCAGAAATCGATCATGACCGTGTAGCGATTTGATGAATTGTGCAGCCAAAGCCTCACCAATCTTCGATTGTATCATTTTGAAGGATGATATAAAGTCCCAGAAGGGAAGTATACTAACGTGGCTTAAGTTTTTTAAGTGGAACTGGAACCCTCGGAGTTTAGTCTAATGGTTTTATAATGAGGGGAGGACACACTCAGTAGATGCCTAGTGTAAATTATCTTAAAATATTGATTGTTTTTTCATCAGTAGAATCTGGACCTACTCCAACATGTTACTGGTCCTTTCCCTGCCATGCTTACCCTTTAGTGGTTTCAAAGAAATGTGTACAGTCTTTTTTATTCGGAAAAGTTCAGGGATTAAAAAAAGTAGAAAAATATGCCCTATAAGAACTTTGAGTAGCAGTATTAAATATCATGTCACTACATAAATAACGTTTGAGATAATTTGTTTTAACTACAGTGGTGGCTTTACTATCTTTGAAATTGGCAAAGCATATGTCATCATAAACACCACCTCTTTGGAAAGGTAAACAAAAACACTGCTGTGATTTAATGCACAGTATATGACCAAGGTCTTCTTTGTTTTTTTATTCTTTGTGCTTCGTCTGTGTATGTTATCTGAGCTTTAGACTGCCACTAATTATAGTCAGTCCCTCAGTGAGGACGACCGGCCTCAATCCTCGAAGCTAAACTGAGAGGGGTCATTTCCATTTGAACAGCGGTATGCCCATGTGACAGATCGTGTTGAGCAATAGGCTGCTGAAGGTTGTTCACTGGGATAGTTGTGATCCTCTCAGCTCTGTTGCGCAATTTTATGGAGGGACGAATGATCGAGTAATTCAAGAGAGACGATATCTGTTCTCAAATATATGACTGTGTTCCTTCCAAGTGAGGCTACCTTCACAGCATAAGGGAGTGACTAAATCAATTCTGGTTTGAGAGCGGTTTAAAGTTTAATTAACTGATGAGCAATCTCATTGAAACCAGATTTCTGAATGAGTCATTTCTGTCTTTATTATAATCGCCATGAGCATTTTCTAAAAAAAAACCTTTAAACTTTTCTGAATGTTGCCTAAGATAACCTTAAAAAAGTCTGTCAATCTTGCAAGCTACAAATAGCACTTATAGCTAGCCACTCAGCTAGGATTAAATGTGATGGTTATGATATCATCACTGTAGGTGTGGTGGAACTAGAAGGACAATAACGTCATCCTCCAGGAGCCGGAAATATCCTCCTGTCACTGACACTGCCAAGCCCGCTCGCTGCATGACTCTCCTCAGTTGGCACTGATGTTCTCACACACAGAGACCGGACAACAGAAAACTTCTGACGAGTCTTATGATCCACTGGACATGTGGTTGAAACAGTTTGATTAAATAATTAAGCATCAACTTATCACTGAATATTTTTATAAAGATTGAAAAATGTTTTATTTTATTTTGAATGGAGCTTTTCTGCACACAGTAAGATTTTTCTTGAGAAACGACATTTTGATAGACTCACCACAGACACACCTCATGGCCCCTGGCTACTCTCTTTCACACCCAGTTTGTAACACTGGCATGGAAACCCTGCAGCCACAGTGTCTCTTTACTTTGTGTCTAAGGAATTTGCACGCTTCATTTATGGCAGATTTAAGCCAGAATGACTAGAGTCATTTCAGGGCCACAAAAAAGAATGAATCAGCAAAAGAGTAAGATAATTAATGCAGAAATAAAGTAAAATATTGCACAATACAAAATGTGTTCATTTATTTTCACATTTATTTGTTTATTTTGTCTCACATTTTTTAAGTTGCATACTTATTTAGGTTATGCAGGATATAATCTCTTATTTAAGTTTTTATTTTAATAGTTTGTTATTTTAGCCCTCCATCTTTCCCCTTTTATACCAAACTGTGTTTACTTTTCTAAAATTTGTTCAATAAACTGGTTTCAGCCGGGACTTCCTGCCAAGTCTTTACTACATTATTTTAAAGATTTAAAAATAATAAATAAATAGAATAGAAAGGTAGAGTAATTATCAATATTTAAATACAGAGTTATTGATTGATTGATTTACATTTTAATCACATTTCTTTTATTTGAACATATTTTTGTTAACTTACTTAATCTTTATCGATTTTTTTTCCCTTTGCCATGCAAACTCTTGCTGCCTGTTCACATTTGTAGAAGAATTCACGTCTTTGAAATATGAACTTTAAGTGTGTCAGTAGTGAGCAGTAGTGAGTAGTGACCTGTCAGTGCACACCCTGTTAAACTTATATCCCCACATGACGCGTCTCAGTTATATAACTCAAAACAGGGAGGAGACGGCTGTGAGTTGAGTCAGACAGAACTACTTTCTTCATGCCAGACAAGCCCGATAAACAGTCACAACACGTGTTTCCAGAACTGAAACGTTTTTTCCACAGTGTTGCTTTGACAGCTGTCCTGAACGCAAGACCTAAGAGACCCTAATCAAAAGTCACATGGCTGACATTTTTACTCCTGTTTAAAAACTTAGTGCTGTACTTTTTGTTCATCTACGTTTTGCATGTCTCCACCAGTTTGTTACCTTCTCTCCTATTTACTGAAGCTTCTCTGTTTGCTCTTCTCTTGTGATTTGCCTGAAGCTGGCTAAAGCCTTTCTTTCTTTTCTTTATATCAGGCCTCAGACCTCAGAACAGAGTGTTGTCTTCCATTCCCTTCTCACCATTCAAACCCTGCAGGCGTTAGTTTAATACCAGGCCACTATGTTCTGACTTTCTCTAGAGCTTTTTTTCCCCTCTGCATGTTGAAACTGCCCTGAACTTTAGTTTCCAAAGCTAAAAAGCCGAAGCGGAAAATCCTATTGTACACTTTCAAATCACAGTAAATAAGTGGCATCAATCCCAGTGGGTAGAAAACACTGATGTTAGTATCTCTCTCTCACTTCTTGTCTTGTTCTAGGACACACTGGTTTGGGGACACTCTATTTTGGCTGGTCCCTATGCTGCAGATCCCTTTAGATCAGTCTCTTTCTAGTGACAATGTGCTTCTAGAGTAGCTCTGATCAGGGACACTGGCATCAAACAGACAAACACACAGACCACTAAGATTAAGACTTTACACCTGTTCCCACCCACAGTACCCAGAAATATTTAGTTCCTGGAACTACTAACTAAAGGAATTTAAAAGCACTTTCAGTCCATTGTTGCCTACTGTTCCATCAAGGAGGAAAGAAACAAACATGAGTATGATGACGTGACTACAGCTATGGCTGTTTAACAGAGGTTACACCTGATTCTTTTGTTTACCTCTATAACAATGGTGATTGCTGCATAACCCGTTTATTGTAGTTGATATGCCAAATCCTAGCTTTAATACCAGTGTCCAATTATTTAACAACCGTTACTTTCTCAGGACATTTGACTATTAGAATTTGCTTACACAGGCATAAACTTTCTTGCCTTTTTATACAGTATATAGCAGTATACACTTATAATTTTTAGCTTACAATATAAATGCAATGTGTCACTTGTGTTGGTCATCTATCAGCCGGAATGTTAGGGGTTCGATCCCCAACTCCTGCAGCCACATGTCTAAGTTTCCTTGGATAAGACACTAAACCCCTTATTGCTCCCACTTCTTCACATGTGTGTGACTGTGTGTGAATGGATTTGTACTGTGGGGCAGTAGGGCACTTGAGGAGTTTGTGATCAGTGTGAATGTGGTGTGAATGGGTGAATGTGATGTACGGTGAAGCGCATAGAGTAGTGAGAAGACAAGAAAAGTGCTTTCATCCATTTCACCATGTCAAAAGGACAGTTTTTCTAATTATAACTTGTGTGATTCTTTAACTTCATCATGCACAGACACTAAAGATGATTCATGTGTGTCTGAGAGTCTAATTGTATTTCTCACTTGAGTGTTCATGCATATTTTTAGCCCCAGGAGGACACTGGAGCTGACTACCTTGTTATGTTTTCAGTTTTATATTGAGCCTGATGTTTTGTATCTGTTGATTTGACTCTTCTTTGAAACGAAAACAAAGCATCCATTGTTTTGAACTGCACCGTGTTACAGACCTGCACATTGCAGTGTTGTTGACATTCCTCAGTAGATGATCCATGGGGATAGCAGCAGAGTGGACATGATGGTATTTCCTGAATAATGCAGGACGACAGAGCACACAGAGAGAGAGAGAGAGAGAGAGAGAGAGAGGGAGAGAGAGAGAGATATTGGAAGGAAGTAGGAGGAGGAGCTGATCCTAAAAGGCTCCTTTCCAGTCACCAACATCCAGCTGTGTAAACACAAAAGAAGAGATGAGTTAACAAGTGGACAAGTAAACAATCTCAGTGACCAGCAGCATGTCCAGAGTCTGATTTCATGACTGAGACAAGAGACTGTGGACTGGCACCTCTGACTGATGCTTGCTAGGTTTCATAGAGAATAGCATTGTGCTCTGTATGGACTGAATGGTGTGCATTGTTCAGTGATGATGTAGGAACTTACTATGTATCAGGCTCACGCTCTGCATATGGTTTGAGAGACTCTACCAGACTACCAGCACACTGTGCAGCTTTATGAAGGTTAGGATGATGAGCACACACTGCTGCTGTTGTAGTAGTCAAACACAGGGATGCAGAAACAGATTCGTCAGAGTCTTTCATTTGTTACAGTGTATAGATGAAGTATGTTAACATACATAACAAACAATGTGTCCTCTAACATTGAAGCTGTGTAGTATACCAGCTCTTTGTTGTTTATTCCAATACAATCCATTACTACAGCCATTTTTTTAATGAGACGAACTATTGATCTTTAGTTATCACTGGAGGTCTAAGTTAAAAAAAAAAGTCTAACATTGCACCAATCTTCACAAGGAATCACAAGATCCCTGTGCATGACCGAACCGATTTAAAGAGGAAAGAATGTCACAGATTTGATATAGCTAATGTGTTGGTCAAAGAACAACATTAAGGCCAAATATCAGTTCACGACAACCTTTCATATGGATGCTTTCTGACCGTTTTAACTAAATACTAAAACAATACTAAAGCTATCAGCAACTAAGTAGTATGTTACAATATTCTTCAACAGCCACCATGTATACAAGTTGTGGTCTAGAATAAATAGATAAATACCAACCACATTTAGAGTTTAAGCTTGGTAATAATAAGCTTATTATTATTATTATTATTATTATTAATAAGAATAAGAATAATAATGCAAAAGGTTTGTGGGTCACTGCTGAAATGTGTCCACTATCTGAGGTTTTAAAATAAGATAACATATCAGCTAAGGCCAAAAAAATATGACTAAAGTTACCAGAATCCCTTTTTAGGTATATAAATGTTTAACTAATTGTTTATATTTCCTAATGTTATGTAGGCTGGCTGATGACTTAGTTGTATTTTTTTTACTTTACAGCCAACAAGCGAAGGAGCCTGTATGGAAGTCCTTACAACCAGCAAGGTTATGGAAGTCCTTACAGCACAAACGCAGCCAACAGCCCCTACAGCAGTGGCTTTAACTCCCCCTCCTCAACCCCTAGTAGAGTGCCCATAGTCAGACAGCAACTCATGCCTGGGAACGCAGGTATTGGTCTTCCTGTAGATCTCTCAAAATCATATATTTTCTGTTGTTGAATTTGTAAAGTGTAAACAAATGATTTCCTTTTCCAGTGCACCAGAGAAACTCAGCAGCAGAGAGGAATCCTCCTGCGGTGAGCCCTCAGTCTTCAGTGGACAGCGAGCTGAGCACCTCGGAGATGGACGAGGACTCAGTCGGGTCCTCAAATACCTACAAACTCAATGATGTCACTGACGTTCAGATACTTGCACGCATGCAGGAAGAGAGTATGTACCTGCACATGCTGAACTGTATCATTTTTTGGAACCAAGCAGCGTTTTTATTGTGACGTAACTGTGTGTTTGTGTTTGTCAGGTCTGAGACAGGATTATGCTGCAACAGCATCCAGAAGGAGCTCAGGCTCCTCCTGTCACTCACTGCGGCGCAGCACGTTCAGCGACCAGGAGTTAGACGCACACAGCTTGGAGGATGAAGAGGAGGCGGTGCATCCGGCCTTCCACCTACCCTCAAACCGCTTCAGCCCCTCCCCTCGACATTCTCCCCGCGCCTCCCCCAGGAATTCACCCCGCTCCCGCTCCCCCGCCCGCTCTATCGACTACAGCCACAGTCGTGGCTCGCCTCAGCCCATCATCAGCCGCCTGCAGCAGCCTCGCCACTCGCTGCAGGGACAAGGCCATGATCTGCAAACTAATGTGGTGAAGAATGAAGGTAAACATAGCCAGAACTGTTAAAACAAAAAATAACTATCACTGGAAATTAAGATCAAATAAATGAAAAATATATTTTTAAACCCTCAACCAGCTGGATGACCCTTTGTCACAAAGTGTGACCTGGGACAAACCAGCAGGACTCATTTATAGATCTTAATTGTTGGAAGGGGACTTCATAAATAGAGAATGTATTTGGAAGTAAGGCTGTAATAATCTTAAAAGTGAGAAATACAATTTTAAAATAAATTTTAAATCTAGCAGTGAGAAAGCAATGACAGGGGCAGAGGTAATGGAATCATGCCTTTTTGTTCATGGTAAAGAGTTAACCAGCAGTGTTTCATATCAGCTTAATGTTAATCATCATTTGCTTCAGCTAACTCCATACCTTTTGTGTGTATTGCAGAAAAGCTGCGTCGTAGTCTTCCCAACCTTACTCGCTCCTCGGCAGCGGCAGCTCAGGGTCCAGAGCCCGTCAAGAACAGCCGCAGCTGCGAATCCAACCTGCAAGTGCAAAACGGAGGCTCTCCTCGACACCAGAACCAGTCTACAAGTGAGTACAAGTTTTTGATTTTAAAACATTTAACTGCAGAACACACAAACGCTCAGAGTCTCAGACCCAGATTGTCTGTTTCATAATGGATTTATCATTGTGTTTTCAGCTTCTTTTTTTTCATTTTAACTGAACCTTCAGAAGCATGACAGGCTCTGTAATCTCTTGTTTCATTGTGCGAGTTGGAATTCTTTTAATTCTTCTGGCTGCACCAACAGCACGAGGAGGACTAAGCTGCTTTGTAGTGCCATGGCTTCACTGTTTTGGGATCCTCTTTGTCTTTGATCATTTCAGAAGTAATATCTTTTATTCACACGCATCCTTCCTCTTAGCACCTTAGTGTTACTTTCACGTTCAAAAAAGAACAACTCTCCTTCCGCAGAACTAAAGCATGATGTCAGCAACACTTAAGGTCCAAAGTGACTTAGTGACACTAACATTGTTTTACATCCTGTGTCTGATGGTTTTATCTTCTTTAGGAGCTTAGATTCGTACCTCGGCGAGTTAAGAGTATCCATTTGATGTAATCCTGTAATAGGAGATAAAGGTAATGGTGTCGTCCTTAATCCAGGAGCGGTGCTAATCCCTCTCTGGTAGAAGAGTCAGAGAGGACACAAGTCAAATGGCAGATTGAGCTGCCTTTATTCTGTCATAAACATCCTTCTGAGGGTTATTAACAAAATCTTTACTATCTTTATGATGAGCTTACTAGATGTTTTATTTCTATTTTCTTAAACCTTAAAAGATAAACTTCCACAGTAAAAAGTTGACTTTCCCTTAGCTCTGGCTGTACTCTGCATGTGAGACACTTTGATTCCTGCCTCTCTCACTGACTTCACTTCACTGTTAAGCATGTGTTACCAAATGAATTTCTCAGACACAGCTGTCAACAGCGGCACACTGACACTCTGCTCTGACAGCCTACTGCTCCTTCTCCTGAAAGAAAGCTCTAGAGCCCCCTAGTGGCCTCAAACTGCATTACAGGCACCCTCGCCTCAACAGTTTGTTTTCCCCCAATAAGACAGAATGAATTCTGACTTCCATGCTAAATGTCCGTTTTTCCAGCAGCAGCGCAGCTCCCGAGATACTCAACCCCTTCTCGCTCCTCCCCGAAACCTAAACAGCATCTCCAAAGCCCAACAGCCCTGCGAGGTAACAGCTTTCTCCTGAACCAGCTGGAGGCTGTGAGATCAAGCTCACACACAGACATATGCACAATTTTAGATTTAGCCAAGCTGCCTGTGTACTGAAGATGTAGATAGATCCCTTGGTTTAAAGGGAGAGTTGATACACGTGAGGATTGTGTTAAATAGATCATACTGGCACAAAAAGGTCATTGTAGCTGTGTTGTAGCTCGTCTGCGTTTGACAATCAGAATCACATCCCAAGCAAATCTGTGTACACAAAGATTGTTTTTTATGGGTTTTTTTTCACTTGATTGCCATTTTAACTTGGATTTAGTTATCCAGAGGATGCCTTCCAATACTCAAATGCAATATGCAAAAAATACCAGGATGTCCTACTTCATCCAGTCCAATTTTACAGAACACAAGTCTGTGGTTGTTTTTCCTAGTCTGAAACACAATCCTCTGCAGGAGAAGATGCCTCACATCACAACTGAGCTGCCAAGGACTACAGCTGCTGTAGTTCATGGTGAAATGTTGTAACAAAGAACTGGTCAAATTAAAAATGCATCCTAATTGCAAAGTAAGTTTTGTTAAGGACTGATTGAGTTAGAAATATGCAACGTGGAAGGCAAGACGAGTCTCCTTCCAGTTTTTCTTGTCTCTCCTTTCTATTAGCAGATATATTTATTGTACACATTGTCTTCAATGTGTTTATAACAAATACAGATTGTGCCCTACTGACTGATGTGTCGTTTGTTCTTTTGATTCTGACAACTTTCACTGATGTAAAAATACAGTTGCCAGTCTTCAACTCTGAAATCTGCTCTGCTTGCCACGATGCTGTCACTGTGTGCTAAACCTGAGGATTCCTTTTGAGTGTTGCAGAAAATCCAAAAGCCTCACCCTCCCACCACCCACTGATGCACTTGCTTTACACATTGCATCTAGTAGAATTGTTTTTCATCTTGGTTGAGGGGCCTTATGACATCGCTGTTTGTTGAGTAAACAGACAGAAAGAGACCTCTGAATTAAGGCCTTTGTTTCTGTTGTCTCCGTCTTTGTCTAGTCCCGCTCTCCTGTTGCTTTGGAGAAGAAGGTGATTTCAGTGAGTAGGGCTTTTCAATTTTGTGATTGTGGTTCCTCGCCGTGGCTGTGTTGATGCCGTGTTTCTAGTTTTCACTAGTTTGTGCTTTATGTTTGTATCACCGCATTCATTAGATTAGGCAACTTAGTTCATTAGACATTTTTGTTCCTTTTGATAAAGTTTGTTCAGTAGTTTCTAATCTTGCATCCTAACAGGTTTGATTCCATTTGTGAAGTTGTGACGGATGTGAATAAAAAAGACCTACATACTGTATGCTTCCATGTTTGATAGATGTTTGGTATACAGTATATGAAGTGGCATCATACTGTATATTTCTCACATCTCTATGCAGTTGATCACACCTTCATTGTAAAACTACCAGCACACTGAGACCTGTGAAAGCATATGATCTGTAAAGACGGTCTAACATGATCCAGTTGTACCTGACTGTGTTTCTGCTCTGCCCGCCTTCAGTCCCCTCTCCCAGTAAGCTGCGGACTCCGGCCACCCCGTCCCCGCTGGCCCTGAGGCAGCCTGTAAAGGCGACATCCAACCCCAACTCTGCCACCTCCACCCCCACCCGCTCCCTAGCTCAACCACGCAGCGGCCTACCCCGCCCCAGTGCTAATGCAGGAGGGGGGATCCCTCTGCCCCGCAGCAAACTGGCCCAGCCAGTGCGCAGGTATGTACTCCACAGACTCATTACGCTTACAGACCGCCATTTAATGCAGAATACTTACAGCCCTGTTACGTCTACTGTGCGGTGTATTGTCCCGCCCCTGATCTGTAATTGGATGTAGTGACAGAGGCATAATGAGCTCTATATGTGTGTATGTGAAGCTCCTGATGTGTGCTCAGAGTCGTGCCTCTCACGCTTCCATAAAGCTGTAATACAAGGTGGAATAACACTCTTGGACGCCAGTATTTTGCTGATGCAACGTGTAAGAACAAAGGTGTATGGACGGTGAAACTTTGTCATTTATCCTTATTATTTATCATTATCATCATCAAGTGTGATAAATAGTTTTTCATCTTAGTGACAATAAAGTGTTGGGGAAACATTTTCTTCAGGTAGCTTGGACCTGAAGTCCTGAAAGAATTCAAACTATGAGGTCAGACTAATAAGAATGAGTTGTTGAGAAAATTAATTTCTTGTTAATATTTTCTTGCATCTTAAAGAGGTCATATTCTGCCCTTTTTGGGGTTTGTATATTTAATCTATGTACCTACTTTTGTACGTTCACAATAGATAAAGTTATAAAAAAGTGTCTGTTTTCATGTACTGCTCCTCCTTGCTCCCTCTCCGCTCTGAGTCCGTCAGCTACACTCTGTTGAGCCCACACTGTTAGACCCCACGTGGGCCAAGTCTGCCGTGATTGGTCTGTCGATCCGCTCTGTCGTTATTGGTCAGTTGCTCAGCACTCTTCTCGGAAATTTCAACATGAGCTGCTGGGCTTGCCACAACGAGCCAGTGGACTTAGATCAGTGATCTCACACTGACAATGACGTCGCACTGACACATTTTTATCGAGGGGGGCTAGAACCGAGCGTTACATGCAGCTAATGCTACAGCTAACAGGAGGATGTAGGAGAAGCCGTGTTTCCGCAGACTTTGAATTTTTGCACATAGGTGTGCCTAAACATGCACACACATATGCACACACATACACAACAAAACACACTAAAGAGAATATAAAACTCTTTCACTCTTTATTCAGTTTTTCAGTTTTTTTCTCCTCCATTCTTTGTTTTACCAAAATTAAATCCTCGATGTTCATTGACGAAATGAATTGTATAAAAGCCAAGCCCATAGAAGAGCAAGGGTGTCAAATGATCATCAAACCAAATTTAAGTTAAATATTTTCCAGTTTTTAAAACTGATAAATTCTACATAAACAGACCTACACTTAAAATGATTCTATGTTAAAATATTCACTTAAATGTAGTACTTATTAACAAATGCAAATAAATCAAGAAGAGCAGAATTTAACTGTTACAAGATAGAATAGAGATCATGACGTTTGTAGTTTAAACTGAACTTATAGATTATAGATAGAATAGATGAACGACTGTCGACTTGTGTTTTATCTTGGGTTGGCTGGTTTTGTTTTTTTCACAGATCTCTTCCTGCTCCTCGGACCTACAGCGCCACAGGGGACAACTGGAGAGAAGGTTGTTACTGAAAGGAGCCAGCAGGGGGCTCCCTACTCAAACTATCAACGCATCTAAGGAAGCAGACATTTCAACATGGCACTTTACCTAGAAACCTTTGACAGTGGAGAAAGAGAGAGAAACTATGTTCCAAAAATAAAATGGAGATTTTAAAAAAGAGAGGAAGGTGTCCACATTGTGTCTAAGAGGAACCTCCCATCGTGTTCCTCTTCGGGGTCCGGCTCTGGAGGGGTCAGGCATGTAGTGCAGACCAAAAGATGCCAAAGAAACCAGCCCGACTCCAGCTCGCCCAGCAGAGAACACATCACCTGCCTTTTGTTTGACTGCAATCCTCCGTCAGACAGCCCATATTTCATCGCAGACCTTTTCTCCCCACACCTCCCCTTTTCTTCTGTCATCACCTCCCTCAGGTTGAAATGTTTCCACACATTTCTCTCTTTATGCTCTGTGCTCAACAGATAGTTGGTGAGTGATCTCTATGATGATGCTGTGCAGGTGAACGTACCGTAATGTTAGAGAATTGTTGATGTCTCGCAACAGTGAAAGCACCTCTGTGTGGGTAATGACATTTAAAAAACAAAAAAAACTTTCCTCTTGTAAAATCAGCCAGAATGTATGCACAAGTTTGTTTTGGAAATTATTTATTCAAATTATTTAAAGAAATGTATGTCAAAACATCCATATCAGTATTTTGTTTAGAGATTATTGAATTGAAAATGTACATTTTGAACCTCAACTGCAAGCTAACTCTCCAAAGCCTTTTTTCTTTGTAGTGTAAAATCAGAACTTGATTATTGACGGATTAGACAAAGCCTGAGTTCTGACTTGTACTACAGTCTGCCAAGATAATACTTTTCCATTTAAGTGCTAATACAGCTTACTTTAAAAAACAGAGAGGTGTACTACAAAGTAAGATCATCGTTAGGCTTTCTTTGCGTTAGCTTGCTCGATAAAAACCTTGAGCCTCGGTCGGATAATAAGCATCAAGGAGGTGGTAACAAATTGGCTTTGTTAACCAGACTTTCCTCTTTTAACTCTATATGAAACCTGGTGCAGGTTATTGAAACACATTCAAGAACTCTGTCCTCTAATTAAAGATAGATAGAGATAGATTTTGGCCAAAACAAAAGTGAAAAGCTTTTATTTGGTAAATTATAATCTGTGCTTAATACCAGGAGACAAAAAAAAGCCTCAACCCTGCATTGTAGCTTCAAATCCATCAATCTTAAATGTATGTGTAAAAACAGAATCCACTTTCTGTAACTGCTCATCGGCCATTTTTCAGGGTATGAATGATCTGCTGTGTGGATGTTTTCTCTACCAGAAGCAAACAGGGAAGGGTCAGATTCCCTGCATCATTAGCTTAATGCATGCAGGTGCCCTTAAGATGATGCATGCACAGCTGTAACTGCAAGGCTTCATTCTGTGGCATTACAGAGTCAGTGTACTATAAGCTTGCATATATGACTAATCACATCGATGAGAATCTGTCCCATAGAGAATAACATTAGGAAAGTAATCGGTGAAAGGATGACACCTTTTACAGTAGATTTAAATCCAAAACTCTGTACTTAACCGTTTTGTGAAAAGCAGGTACATTTTGTGCCACTGTATCCAGATTAAAAGAGAAGCTACCTGAGTGAAAGAGAGAACTTTATATGCTTCACTGACCAATTCTTCTGGCTTTGTAGTACAACCCTCTGACATAAAGTCTGATCTTTAGCTGATGACTGAACCAAATTCAATTGGATTAAACAAGAAGCATAAGCACAAAAACATTTCTTCATGTTCAGCCAATGAGACCCAGAAAATCTGAATGTGATTCATTAAATTCCCACCACAGATTCATGTCAGTGTGTATCATTCACGCCAGGAAAAAAAGGAAAAATGTCTTGAATAAGATGACAGTTCAGTTCAGTTTTTGCTCGCTTTTACCTCCTGTGCTCAGAATCAAAAGGTGTGTTAGGGGAAACTGTGCTGATCATTGGTGTGGTGGCTGTTATGAAACTAGTGCCTATAATTTAAATTTCACTTGAGTTTGAACATCATGTTTGTTTGTTTCTTCATCATTTGTGCCAATTCCTGGTTTTGCCAATATTATTTTTCTGCAATTTTCTATCTGCTTGATTGATTTGCTTGCCTGTTTGTGTTTTTGTAAATCAAATTAAAACATTTATAATTGCTTTAAAAAAAAAGTTTAAAATGCGCCTTCATATTTATAACTAATTACTCTTTATTCTGTAAATGAAACTATTTATTAAAGAGAGAGGTGCCTCTGTCAGATTCAGTGGGAAGCTACAGCGAATGTTGCAAAAAGACATGCCACACCTTTTGTGTGAAAGGTTTTTGTTATTGAACTTTTTTTTATATCCACAAACATGACATTCAGTTGCCTGGTGTACAATTCACATTTCAAATAAAAGCTGAAACGTTTTTCTCTCTTCCTTTAGTCTTTTTATCCTCTACATATTTCACAACATCAACAAGGTTTGTATTACAGATAACAGAAGCCTTTAGTCCAAAACATGCAACGATTTAGCAACTTCAAGTTATTCTGACAGTGCAGTAGGGCTGCAGCCATTACATGATTGATTAATCTGCCCATATATATATTAAATATATATATAGATATATGTGTTTACATTATATTTCATTAACTATTTAAATGTCAAAAAGCCTATAAAATAACCTAAAGAACAAGGTGATGGCTTCAGTTTCCAGAAGACTCCACATGGCAAAGAAAAGAAACATTCAAATTGAAGCAGCTAGAAGCAGCATTTTCTTCCTTTTTTTAAACTCTGGACACTACAAATTGGTCATTGAATTTGTAGTGTCACAATTCACAAAACGTTTATTTGACTTGATTTTGCAGCTTTACCAAAAAGCAAATTTAAGCTGTAATATTTTGTGCACATTTGACCTGCTGAAGACCGGTGCTAAATCTTGATTCTACTGTTTATGCTCTGGGCTCATATGTTTTGTTCCTTCTTTCTTGGTAAAATCAGAGGACTTGAAGCCTTTAACGGTAACATATAATCCTCCTTTTCAACAATTTTAAATACGTCTCAGAGGAAATCCACTCTGATCCTGTATTTGATCATGTCTATAAACTCCTCTATTTCAGCCCTGCTCAGAACAGGCTGTTTCTGTGTCTGTACCTTTAAATGTAAATGAGCTGTGTCTGACCACGCCCCCTCTCTGGAAGGGTTTGGGTGGCTCTGGCTTCCTCGCTCCATGCCCTATTGTTTACAGTGAGAAGGCGGACTCAGAGGGCAGAACAAACACCTAGCTGTGGGGGTTACTGCCCTTTGTGATGTCATTCAGAGAAAATCTCCAAACGGCCTGTTTGAGCACACATTTTCTGAATAGTGGAGCAGGCAAAAGATGGAGAGAATGGACCTTTCTCATAATTAGGGTGTTTGTAGACAGACTAGAGACACATATTAGAGTTAGAAAAACATGGTGAAGTGTATTCGCACAATATATGACCAAATTATACTGTTAAGATTAAAAGCAGCCACAGAAAGTTTGATTCCTTTAAGCGGGGTACACACTACAAGAGGATCAGGCCAATATTGGACCTGATTCCCCCCATCGAACAAAGTCAGCAAAGGCCTGACTATCTGTTGTTCCAAAGATTATCCTGTCAGATTCTCCTCTTTCAGAGTGTGTTAGGAGTGATTTTAACCTCCCCGATCTGTTCCGAAGACGATTAGGGCCGCCCCGATTTGAAGTCGTAAATATTAAACGTGTTCAGTATTTACGATCAGAAATCCTGTTGTGTTGTGATAGTCGAGGCTCTGGATGTTGGTGAATGAATCGGTTAGTGTGTGGTGTGCTGAGTTGGTTGTCTCTATGCACACCACACACTAGAGGAACTGAACTGTTAATCTCTCATGATTAGTCGTCATGTGTGGGGTCTCTCACATTTTCAAAATTGTTCAAGATTTTAAAAAACTTTGAGTGTGCCAGGCTTACTCGCCTCTTCTCCATACTTCTCCATGTGGGAGAAACAGAGGAGAGAAGAGTTGAGGAAACAAAAGTTAAATCTGTCTCTTGCATTGTTTTTTCATGATGTCATTATTTTCAGATAGTTGTACATAAAGGCTGTTTCCCACCTCTGATGTAGGTCCCAGGTTATGAAAAGTCTTCTCTCCCTCTGATAGCTCTTCTAGTGAGCTGCATTGATCCTCAGTCCTCATTTCTTAAATGGATTTTAGAAAGTCCACAAGATGGCTCCCTGAGATTAATGTCCTGGTCATGGACATGAGGATGGAGAAGAGAAAAGGACAAGGAAGAGAAAAATAGAGAAACGAGTACAGCTAAATATCTGTGAAAGCAGAGACATTCAATGTTTAGTCTGAATCTAATCATCTGCACCTGTGTGCTCTTTTATATTCACTTTAAAATTGAGGTCTAATTTAGAATTCTCAAAGTTAAGTTTAAAAACAAATCTAAATGATTTACTTAGACAGTTGTAAAAAGCAGGATCGTTTACTCAGTAGTAGAAGACTATCCACACATTAATAGACATTGTTGAGTCTTTAACATTCTTGAATGCAAAGACAGGGTCCAAAAAGTGTCCACACACTTTACAGCTTTTGAGGAGAAGGTGACTCATTCTGTATTCTTCACGCAGTCAACTGTAGCATTACATACCTTACCTGGAGTCACCCATTGGTTAATGGGGGACACAGAGAGTCTCCAGGAAGGGGAGGAGACAGACGAAAGCCTGAGTCACCGACTGCTGCAAGCCGTCCCCGTCCCACTCCGGCCTCAGTGCCCTGAAGACGAGTGACGTCGGTGCATTCATCCCGTGTGTCATATACAGCAGATCCATTAAGAGCATCCTCTTCTGTGAGCTGCAGACACACAGAGAGAGCACGTTCCCTTCATGTGTCCCTGTGTTACACCCTCAACACACAGTGGTATCATGGTCTACTGATGATGCTGACCACCATAACTTAGAAATATAGCTCATGTTGTCTAATCTACTCAAAGTCAAATGTAATGTTATTACCGTTGGGATGATTTATTTTTTTTAAACTAATGGACTGACAGCAGGTTTGGAAAATTGAATGTCAAACAGAAACTGAATCAAAAGTCAGCAGTGAGATCTGTTCTGCATCTGAGAGTTAACTGCAACAGGGTTAAGTAAGAACATGCATACTGTACTGCATGTTCCTATAGCCTGTATATGTTAGAACATTTTTATGTCATTTAAATACAATAAAGATAAAGATAAACTTTATTGATCCCCCATGGGGACAGCTCAAGAAACAGGAATATAATTATCAAAAATAACAAGAAGTTAAAAATCAAACATATTTACATCAGTTAAATAAAGGGAGAAATAATACAATAATAGAATAATACAAGTTATGTACACTTCCACTTGTGGAAAGAGTTATTAGTTACTCAATCATCCACTAATGCTGAACATGTTTTGTAGATTTGAACATGTAATCATAAAATACTAGGTTTAAGTAAAACGTGAAAGATCCCATGATTAATATAAAGATTGAATTCATCCTGACCAGCTTTAGTAAGAATATAAAAAAGCATGAGTAACATTCAGTAACATATAGACATGAGGCTTCACCTTATTGTTGGAGCATTTTCATCCTTTACTTGTGGCTTCTTCTGTAAAGTCCTCTAGTATCTACAGCAGCAGCTGAGACTTTGAGATGATGTCGTGCTTAATAATGTTTTGACTGTTTAACTATTATAACAACCCATATTGAAATGAAACCAGACATGAGACCTGCACAGTATAGATTCATGCACAAAGGACACATTTCAGAAAAGAAACAGCAGCGTGAACAAAAGAACCGCGCAGGCAGATTTCCAGTTTGCTGCACGAGTATAAAGACCAGCACAATCTTCATTAATGTTGGCACCTCGATAAACAGCCGTCTCCACTACAGCTTCGTTTAGTTGAATTGACGAGTTTCCTAATTCTACAGAAAACTTGACAGAAACAAAACATCAATGGAGCTTAGCTTAATTTCACAAATGGAAATCTGTCGATATGTAATAATTTGATTGATCTTTTTGAGACCTTTCCCCAATATGGAGCGGAGCGCGCCATAAAAGGGCAGCCTGTGCGTTATTGATTGGCCCAGCCGCTCTCACTGAAGCTTCAGACTGTGTGCAGACTCCCTCCGGCGATGTGCGTCTATCAGGGAGCCAATCGGTGGCACCAGTCTGACTCGGTGAGTCTCTTTAAGACTATCAGTGCCATGGCACCACCACATCCTCCGTTCACTAATCCCTCCGCAGCTTTTTATTGGTGACAGCGCGCCACTAGAGGATTCTTTTTACGCACAAGTCTCTGTCCTCCTGTTGCGACATGAAGAACTCTAGCCTTTTGGGCGGCGACTCACGAAACGTTGGTTTAAAAGACTTTCTTTTGTTGGACACTTTGAAGCAGGTTGTGGATTCTCCTGAGGACACTGCCATGGCTGGATTATTGGGCAGTGGTGCCTTCTTTCTTGAAGGCAGCGCATTCAGGACTGCCGCTGGAGCTGAGTTTATGGCCGCTCCGCCGACGGAATCCCCGCACCTGGTGCCCGCCTTTTGGGATTCCCCCCTCAGTCACGGAATCAATGTGTTTGTGGGACTCGTGCTTTGCTTTACTATGCTGGGACTGGGCTGCACGGTGGACGTGAGCCAGCTTGGTGAACATATCCGCAGACCAATCGGGGTTCTACTGGCTCTGGTGTGTCAGTTTGTTATCATGCCTTTGGTGGCCTTTCTGTTGGCTTTAGCCTTCTCTCTGGATGATGTGGCAGCGATGGCTGTGCTCCTGTGTGGTTGCTGCCCGGGAGGAAACTTATCAAATATCATGTCCCTGTTGGTGCACGGAGAGATGAATCTAAGGTATATACTTTACTCATCTAAAAAAGAAAACTAGTGATTGATTAAGCAAATCTGTAAAAAGTTTAACAGGTTGATTTGCGTTTTGCGCGTAATATTCAGCACATTACGCACGGGAATGGAGGGGAATTTGGACAACTTTTCATACGACAAAAATACTTAATGATGACTTAATGACAAATCATTTTGTCAGGTCAAAGCGATACGTTTGTCAAAGTTTACCAAAACAGTCCCACCATGTGTCCAACATCCACTTGATACGGCTCTAACGTCTTTGCTCTCCACTTTCAGCATCGTCATGACCATATCTTCCACTCTGCTGGCACTCGTGCTGATGCCACTGTGTCTGTGGATCTACAGCCGAGCCTGGATCAACACACCTGTGGTTAACCTCATGCCCTTCGGGGCCATCATCCTGACCCTCTGCAGCACTCTCATTCCTATTGGTTTAGGGGTGATGCTGAGGTATCGCTACTCGCGTGTGGCGGATATTGTTTTAAAGGTAAATTAAGAAGACTTTCTCGAAGTTACCATTCCAATACATGCAACAGTTGTATTCAGCTTTGTGTCATTTTGACCACAAGTACATTCTACAAAGGAGAACCTTTGCGCAAAAGCGCACTGCGTAATTTTGTTCGCCTGACACAAATGCTGACCGCAGTAAAAGTGACATCAGAGGCACTGTGTCCGGAAGAGCTCCTCCCTTTCATTTCTGATAAAAGCGTCACTTGAGGGAGAGACACATCAGTGACAGTAGACAGAGACGTTAATAAGAAAGATGTTCTGATGTGGATTACAGTGCTCTGTTAAAGAAAGTGTGAGTGCCAGACATTTAATCAAGAAACAAGGAAGGTTTCGTTTATATTTTGCATTTCTATATTAAAGTTAGAGTTTAGACATTTATAATGAAACTGTTAATGTTACGTCAAGGCTTTAGAAAAAATAATCTGAGCAGAGATTTCTTTTATTTTTTGCATTTTGAGAAAAGTTGAAGTTCCAATTTTAATATTGATAATGACCTTTATCTTGTTCCTCACTGCTGTTGAGCTTCTGGACATTTTGATACTATTCATTAAATGAAAACATTTGAAGAATATTTCCCCCCAATCTTTTCTAATGCCTGACCTTTTCTTTCAATATATGAACATCTTGTCTCATGCCTGACCTTTCTTCTCAATATAAAAAAACAATTTTTCTTGTCATTTGGCAAAAATGTATATATCAATAAGTTAATAATATAAGTTCAGATAAAGTAGAACTTATTTAACAAGTTATGATATACCTTGATTCTGTGTTTTTTTTCCAGGCGTCTCTGTGGTCTCTGCTGATTACTCTTGTGATGCTCTTTATCCTCACCGGAGCGATGCTGGGACCTGAGCTCTTGTCCACCATCCCGCCCTCCGTCTATGTGGTGGCCATCCTGATGCCTCTCTGTGGCTACGCAGCAGGCTATGGCCTGGCCGTCCTCTTCGACCTGCCACCAAACTGCCGCAGGGCCGTCTCTCTGGAAACCGGATGCCAGAACGTGCAGCTGTGCACCGCCATCCTGAAGCTGGCCTTCCCCCCTCAGCTGATGGGAGGGATGTACATGTTCCCCCTGCTATACGCTCTGTTCCAAGCAGCCGAGGCAGGCATCTTCATTCTGGCCTACAGGATGTACAGGAAGAAGGTCCTGCACAAACCAGACCCCATGAGGAACAACGAGGACACAGATATCACATATCAGAGGTTTGAGGATGAGGACTTTGACTCGTCTTACGGTGCTGTGACAGTGAGTGACCCGAACACCATCATGTTGGACCCCTGTCCTCCTGATCCAACCCCTGTTTAATGTACAAATCATACAAATCTGTTCCCTACAGGGGCAGAAGGAGACCTACATGTGGATCCACTATTCATATAGTAAAACTGAATCACAGGACTATAGAGGGAATCACAGATTCTTCATCTGCAACCTGACTGCTTAAAAAAGGTGCTTATGTCATAAGCTTCATTCATTTGGTTGGACAAAGACATTCAAAAATCAGATTAAGAGATGTTCTGATAACAGTACCATAAATGCCTCAGATAGGTGGGATTTAAATCATAAAATCTAATCCTCTGGGATTGAGAATCTGAGACTTCACCAGTTTATGCATCAAGTCTATACTGTAATTTATTAGCTGTGGAAAGATGACGACCTGTATCACCAGAAATGACTTCTTCACTAATCAAGACCAGAAGACGACACAGCAAATGCTTTCACCAAGGATGGTTCAATTCTCTGGATGATTTATAGCGTGCAACAACTGTTTTAAAAGTGTGAAGAAGCACTAAAGAGTAACTTAAGATAGAGTAACAGCATGTTTAAAAAGGGGACTTTTCCACGCTTTGGTTGATACAGCTTCTAAAGAAGGGTGAACTGAGCTGCTGTTAAAGTTAGCCAGTTTGTTCCTGGTTGCTCTGCGTAATTCTAGGCCACTAATTACTTCTGTGTTCATTCGAAATTAAGTTCTTTCTGCAGAGGTACGGTCTTCTCCAAAACAAAACATACCTGGTAAATAGACTATTAAAGCATTACAGAATAAAAGACAGACACAGGAGAGAGAGAAAAACAAACAGGGCTATTATTTATTCACAGATTGATTTACTAATATCATTCATCAGAAATCATATGTTGGGTATATCAGGAGTGAACAAAAATGTATCAGAACATCTCTTATCAGAATGAATCAGAATGTTTTAATACATCGCTGTTTTACCTTTAGAGCTACTTTCATCAGCTAATTTGTGAACCAGACTGACAGTGTGTAAAACTGTGTGTGTGTGTGTGTGTGTGTGTGTGTGTGTGTGTGTGTGTGTGTGTGTGTGTGTGTGTGTGTGTGTGTGTGTGTGTGTGTCACTTTCAGGGACACGCACTGATTGATTGAGTACTCATTGGGGACCAAAACTGGTAAAATACTGGTTTGGGGTTAGTGGTTATTTCGTGAGGTTGTGTCCAGAAAATGAATGCAATCCTTTCAAAGTAGCCTACCCCAAGAGTGAATGAAGTAAATGTGTGTGCGTGTGTGTGTGTGTGCGTGTGTTTAAGGGAGAGACAAAAGACAAACATATCACATTATTCATCGCTGCGCTAATCCAGCATCTGTGCTCCGTAGACAGAACTAACAGTCTGAACAAACTGTACAATATGTGTATATTAGAAACAAATATATCAAGAGAATAAAATATGGAAAACTTAGCTAGAACGTATAGAGTTGTCACGTGTGTGTTATTTTTTTTTTTTTGGGGGGGGGGGGAGAAAAGAGGAACACCTGACCACAATCATGCGTAATGGCGCACTCGCATTGCCCAATCTACTTAAATAGCTACACCTGCCGCGCATGGTTGGTTGAACAAAATGGCAACGTATGACGAGCCAGTCGACAGCTATTTCTATTCATCTTACAACCCTTACATGAGCAGATACCCCCGGACAAAAGAGGCCGGGTGGAAGTATAAAAGTTACCTCTCCCACTATGGGGACTCTTCAGACGCCTTTAACAACCACCAGCGCGCACAGCTCAAATCCATCCTATCACAGATCAACCCCAAACTCACCCCGAGGCTCCGGAAGGCCAACACTAAAGATGTGGCGGTGCAGGTGAACCCCAAGAGAGACGCACAGGTGCAGTGCTCCATCGGCCCGAGGACCCTCCTCGCCATGAAGCGGGACTTCCGGCGCAGTAGGCGGCCGGAGGAGCCGGCGACGCCCGGGAGCCCCAAGACAGCGGCCGGTGTGCGGTACCCTCGAACCCTGGCTGTGTATTCCCCCATCGCGTTCAGAAGCTTCACCTCGTTCCTGGTTGATGAAAACAACAACAACAACAACAACAACAACAACAACAACAACAAAGAGGCTTCGTGTGGCGATGTGGAGGAGCCGCCCGGTGAGCCGCCTCAGCAAACCGGGAAGAAGAGCGAAGACAACCGGGCAGATGAGGAAGGGAAGACCGGAAAGCTCTCCGACCAGAGCAAGAAGACCAAACAACAAGTGGAGAGGGAGCACCTGCAGCCAACTACAACTACAGAGGGGTCAAAGGTCAATGCGCGCGTCCGCTTTCAGGTGAGTTAGGCCTACAAGTGTTCTTGATGGGCAGCTGTAAACTTACCATAAAAATATTAAATTAAAATCTTTGATATGACTTTTGAAGTCTATGATTTACACACACCGCCTGTGTTGGCCTACTACTTTTATTTCATTTTCAGTTCCAGTACAGAAATGTTTTATTAATTCAACAACTGAAAATGGTTGAGTCACGTGTCAGCTCGGCTCCAAACGTCACTCTCTTGATATTCCCGCTTTTTCCTACTCCAGGCTATCTGCTGCCCTGTCATAAATCTGAATATAGAAACCTGTAACCAGGTCTTAAACTCCTGGAAAAAAAAAATATTTAGAAAGTCTTACTGAACTTCATCTCAAGACAAGATAAACAACTGTTAAAGAAAGCACTAAGAGTCTTAAACTGTTAAAAGTTAATTCAAGGTAAACAAAACTGAAAGACAGAACTAGCAGGAAGGCTAGGCTAATTTTGAAATGCTCTGCAATGCCATAATTGTCTGGTGACTAGTTATTTCATTCAAATTCACTAAATTTGACGACAAGGCAATTCTGAGTATGTTAAGCTTCCAAAATGTGTTTTATGTTTAAAATAAACCTTACTGTTAGTTCCAACCCAATATGTTATCCAGGGCTAGCATTAATGCTGACCATATGATTACTGCCAAAACGTTGAATAATATAGGCTCATCTGTATCCATAATGTCTAAAAGGAAGTCAATGAAATTGAAGTTATAAAATAAAGATGTTGTTTATCGTTTGAATTACACGAGGGCTGGTTAATGAAAGTGTTAGAAAACATGCCCCATACTCCAGTAATTAGGCATGGTTGGGTTGAAGAATTCCTGGAAGTCGGCATAACGAAGTGAGGCCACATCTCCTCAGGATATTGTTAATTATTATTTGTGGTTATTTGCGCTCCAGTTCAAAGTACTATTTGGTGAGGATAGAGAAGACTCTCACTGTCTTCTTCCCCTTTTCCCACTATAGTTTCTGGAACAGAAGTATGGATATTATCACTGTGGAGAGTGCAATCTGCGTTGGGAGAGTGCTTACGTGTGGTGTGTTCAGGGCACTAACAAGGTGAGCCATTCCATTTACTCATGTTTTGGTTTTTATGGTTAAGTAATCTATATTAAAGTAATTTTCCAATAATTTCTGTAAATCAGAAATAGAGAGATCCTGTAGAAACTGGGACTGTAAGAGTTTAACAGCAGCATCTTCTTAATGGACAGTGTTTAAAAGAAACTAGTTTTTACGTTGTACTTTTATATTCATCTCTAGCCTTTTGAGATGGGTTCCTAATTTAAAGATGTGTAATCTGACTGGACCATTTCATACCTTGCACTAATTGAAACTTGGTGTGTTGCAGGTCTACTTCAAACAGTACTGTAGAAAATGCCAAAAAGAATTCAACCCATATCGTGTTGAGGACATCACATGTCACGTAAGCACCTTCTAACTTTCTCCATCATTTATAGCTGCTTGTGTCAAGGTTACTTCAAAGATGTTTGTCCTTGTTTTGTTTTTCTATCTCAGACTTGCAACAAAGCGCGCTGTTCCTGTGCACTAACGCAACGCCACGTTGACCCAAAACGGCCCCACAGACAGGACTTGTGTGGCAGATGCAAAGGCAAACGTCTCTCTTGTGATAGCACATTCAGCTTCAAATACATCATCTAGGAGACGTCTCGGCTCATCTCGAATCTGTCGCACATCAGTCCAGGTCCTGGACAGGGCGTCTCAAACCCTGGGCCACAATATTTACAGATAGACCAAAATGGCATTGTGGATGCTAAATAGATATTCGATGTTCAAAACTTTATTTCATGCCTGTTTTGTGTTGATGAAATTATTGGTAAGCACCACACACCGAACAATGTAATAAATGGCTATTGTGCACTCTCAAGTGCTTTATTCACTCCCAATGGTCCAGCGTTTTTCCTTTCACTCACTGAGATGGAGAAAAGTGGTTCAAGTTAATTGAGTTGTTAGTCAACCTATAAGAGTTTAACTCATATATATTACAGCTTGCTGTGGCCCTTTATCAACTGTGTCCAGGGGATGAGTTCAATTGCAGGAAAAGATCAAGATAAAAGATGTGAGGTTTTTTTTGTTTGTTTTGGAGTAGAAGCTTATTTTAGCCAAGGATCAAGCAGTGCGTACTCCACAAAAAATACAGCTCAAATATGAAATAATTTTTTCATGTTTTTCTTATAACCTGTGAATTGACACTAAAGTGAAAGGAACCATTGAATGTATTTTAAATAGTCTCAGAGTACCCCAAGACATGTCATTGAAGTTTCTTTTTCAATTTACTCCAAGCCTGTATTTTATGCCAATAAACCACTCTATTTCAGCGCTGCTCAGAACAGGCCAGTGTTGCGTCTATAGCTTTAAATGCAAAAAAAGTGGTGTGTGACCACGCTCCCCTCTGGAAGTGGATGTGGCTGGGTTTCTCTTATCAGGCTATTCGACATATCGAGAGGGCACAACAAACAGCTGAGGGAGTGTCACCCACCTGGGGTAGGTGTTGCTTACCCCCCCATGAGATATAGGGGAAATCACTAGTTGGTGAAAAGTGAACTGGCCCAATTGAAGCACACTCACTACATTGCAAATGTACTGTGAACAGAATACATGGCACCCCTCTTTACAGCTCCTGGCTGAAGCATCTAAACACATTTTCTACATATTCAGTTAGACTCATTTGTTAATTAAGGCCCAGGATAACATTTTGGGTATAATTACAATTCAAAAACCTTACGTATCTGCTTTGCCAAATCAGGAGTGGTATGCATCAGAAGGGCTAATGCTGCTAGTGTTACTCTACAATCCAAATCTCAAGAGTTTACAGTTGATTAAAATTATGGCAACAAGAGACAGAGCTTGTTCTGTATGATTAGGCTTTTATTTATCCAGAGAGAAGGCTGGTATGTGAGTGAACAAGAAAAAAAAATGTATAATGCACCTCTACATTAAAACATCTTCCAGGTAAATAATATATTCATTAAATAATTAAGAACAGCATTCAAATGTACCAGACAAGCAGGAAAAAAAAAGCTCTCTGAGGAATGAGTACAGTGACTGTTACAATGTGCCATGACAAGTTTCCAGAAAGCGTTCAGATCAAGGTTCATGTCCTGCAGTCACAGCAGCAAGTAGGGCCATTCTGAAAGCAGAGCAAAGCTTCAATGAAACAGGAAAACTGCTTTGCAATGTGATCAACCTACATGGACAAACACAAACCTTATTCTCCCCTTCATTTAAGCAGAGTTGATGCAGAAGAGACAAACAAAGATCACAGTGGAGAGAGGGAATGCATATGGCTTGGGTGGGTTGTTGTTGTGGTCCAACAGGAGATGGCGGCTACATCAGATCTCCCATGCCATCAACATTACTTGCGCAGACTGGTGGCTTGTCCCAGATGAGCCCTGACCCTGCTTTTTGCAAGACCACAACCAGCACCAACCAAGGCAGCCTTTGGGAAATTTTGAAGTTTGTGTGATTGAATGAAAAAGGTGGAGCGGATCATTAAAGACTCAGACCTGGTCTTGGCTTTCTCTCATCTTGTTAGCTTTATACAGACATCCTACCCGGATGAACAGTGCATTACACAAAAGTACAAGGGAAAAATACTGGTTTTACACTATACATTTTCTAAAATATATACAGAGTAAAATAAGTTATGTTTCCATAATGATTTGTAGCCAGTCTGCACTCATGTGCAATTATATGCATGTGTGTGAGTGTATATACCAGAATATCCAATATATATCACACAGTCTAAAGGCAGCTACTTGTTTGGTTAAAGAGTGAGATTTGCGTGAAGACCTGTTCAAGGGACTCTCCTCTCAAAGCAGATCAATAAACAGATATATTTCTCTTTTTACACTCCCTGAAGGCTTCCCACAGGGTTACATGTTAAATATCCTAACATTTACAACCTAGGATGTTAGCTCTAATAAAAAATACATTTCTCAAAAAAATATTCTTGCAGTGCTTCTCTCTTTCAAGCATGCTTTTCAAAACTTTTTTTTTTTCCTGTGTTTGCTTATGAATCTTGAAGGTGCATCCTCACACAATCGACACCACCTCTGGACTGGTCTTACAAGCTCCGATGCAGGCTTCCAGCCCAGGACCCGTTGAGACCACTGCTCAATGCGATGGACCCCATCAGGTCAGATCCAGCAAAAACAAAAATAAAAAACAAAAGGAAAAAAAACCACGGCGCCCTGTCTTCTTTTCCAAACACACCACCACATGACTTATTGCAACTGAATTTTGCAGGTTGGCTTCGTCTGGGAAAAGATGTTAGCTTTAAGCATTCATACATGTAATAATATATGTTAAGAGTCACAGTTATTCCCACACATCCTTTAGCCCTTTATACTGTAGGTGGAGTCTTTCTTGTCCTCCTCTGATGCCCCTCACTGTCTACCCTCTCTCTACAGCTGAGGTGAGGTCTGTGTAGAGCAAGGGGGGTATTTGTGTCCAGTCTAGTCCAGGTCTGCAGCCTGCAGTACCACAGCTTCACAGTCCCGTGCTGACCATGGTGGTGTGGGTCTGGCAGGCCTGAGCCTGGCTCAGAGCCTCTCGGATCTGCAGGTTGAGCTCCATGAGGCGGGTGCTGGCCTGAGACAGGTCCCTGCTGGGGCCAACCACTGCCAGGCAGCCCGTCTGACCCAGCGTCTGGTGACGGAAGTAGATGTGCAGGAGGGTCTGGACTGCATCGTCTGTCTCGTTGCCGAAGATGTCGTCGGGCCACAAAGACCTGCAGATAAAGGAGGGTGAGCTGACTACACATTTCCAGCAGTGGAATGAACATGTGAGTGATATTCATTTTGTTTGACTTTTTTTTTTTGGCTTTGTTTATTCTGCAAACCGAGTGTCATCGTTCATATCAATCAGCATGCATTGTGCTATTGCATTGGAGACAAGCTTAGAGCACCATTCTAAACATTAACCAACATCTGAGCAGAATTAGACACGTCATAACAGCTTTTTGATATCAAGGAAAAGTTTAAAGTCTATCTTTCAAAAACAGTTTTACTCTCGGAGCTGCATTAGGTTTCGTAATGTTGAAAATGAAATGGCCAGTAGAATTGTATTGGTATTATTACAGCAGTCCGTTTTTTTTAAAAGGAGAAGTCAAAGACAACAAGATTTGTCTGAAAGTAGATGATTAAAAAGCCCCCGATTAAAATGGTTTGGCCTTTCATGCAAAGCATGTAAATCCTAATCAGTGTCAAATTGTAATGGTATGCATGTGATCACAAATTAAAACGAGACACACTGTTAAAATGCCATTTCTTCATAAAATAACTCCTTGCTTTACTATAGCTTTTGATTGGGGTTTTCTGCTTAGTTAATTCAAACATTTGTCAAAGTTTTTTATGAACTGAAGAAGTGGTAGATGTATGTGGATTTTTTTTAATCTTACCTGAAGATTTTGACCTGAGAGAGGGCAGAGCTGAAGTCTCTGGCTCTCAGGCTTTCTATCAGTGATTGAATCGCCGTCTCTGTGTTGGTCTGCGCTGCGTCTGACATACACACATCCTCCTGACCATCATTTCCTGTTTCTGCCTCCTTCAGACAGCTCTCTAGGATGGTGAGTTCTTCAGACATGTTGGTCACCTTGGAGACAAGAGGCATAAAAACATCGTAACACTGAATATCATGGCACACTTGTACAATATGAACAGACATTATTAACTGCAGCAGCTGACCCCATCACTCAATATGAGAAATTATTCAATTTCATTAAATACTTTCATCTAATTAAAGCTTCGCCAGGACGCAGTAGAGATGTATCGACCACAAAACACATTCAGCTCTACTGCTTTAAATGTTTGTAGTTAAAAAATGAAGTAATGGGCTGTCTGTAGAATAGAACTGTGCTTTATTCATGTGCTGTGTCGTTGTTTATTGTGGAGAGAAGCTTTTAAACCTTTAAATTAAAGGGCTGGGAAAAAAGACAATGAGACTGCAATCTGGAGGAAACAGTGCTCTTACAGCATAATGTAATTTGTCTGTTCTTGATTCTCTGACAGAGGAGATGGGAGAGATAGAGGCTGCCACACCGTCTCAATATTACTAAGGGTGAGACAACTGAGAAAACAGCAGAGCTTATATCCCTGCTGAAGCCAGCTCCTGATGTTACCGATGATAAGCCTGCATGTGAAGCCGAAAGGCGAGCGGTGAGAAACAACAATGTAGATCAATAAAGTCTCTCAGATTCTGATAAGTAAACTGTGTGTTCATGTTCATCTCCATGGATGTGTCAGACATAGGATGTTAGACGTGATGAACATAAACTGCAAGTCACCTGTAAGGAACAAAGTACAGCTGGATGGGAACAAAATGGTGGAAAGAAGTCCTGACAGAGTGACGCAGGACAGACTTAAGCAGTAACATTGTCATGGTTTATTTCCGCTACAATGACCTGCCTTCACACATAATCAGGCTTAATACACAGCTACTTACTAAAGAAATCAATTATTTAACTAGATTATTAATTAGATAACTCACATTAAACCGAACATATCCAGATATCTCACATTAAACTGAACATATCCTGATAACTCACATTAAACTGAACATATCCAGATAACTCACATTAAACTGAACATATCCTGATAACTCACATTAAACTGAACATATCCTGATAACTCACATTAAACCGAACATATCCAGATAACTCACATTAAACTGAACATATCCAGATATCTCACATTAAACTGAACATATCCAGATATCTCACATTAAACTGAACATATCCTGATAACTCACATAAACCGAACATATCCAGATATCTCACATTAAACTGAACATATCCTGATAACTCACATTAAATGGAACATATCCTGATGCTGAAGAATTTGCCACCTGTCTCAGACATCTATGAACATGTCCCTACACTTACTGCAGTTATTTCTCCATAATTTATTGATTTGACTGAAACTACCAGCAGCCTTATAATAAAAACAATAGTCTGCTATAAAGAAGTGTCAGACATTAGAGATAATTAATCCAGCAATCAGAATTGCCAAACTGTGTTTTAAAGACTCATAA
This sequence comes from Labrus mixtus, assembly GCF_963584025.1. Lineage (NCBI taxonomy): Eukaryota > Metazoa > Chordata > Actinopteri > Labriformes > Labridae > Labrus > Labrus mixtus. The sequence continues at coordinate 5,627,076 of NC_083614.1, read as the reverse complement.
TTATAACAACTATCAGATTACATAAGAAACATTTCAAACTTGATAAAAAAAGGTTAAAATAATAGTACATTTCTGAATTAAACATATTGTTTTCCCGAGCCGATGCAAGACTTTGCATGACAGTTTCCAAGCTGGATGTCTAATGAAAGGTCAAGTCAGTAGCAAGTTTGCACAAATGCTTACACCTTGTACAGTAAGTAAGCTATATCCCAATTTAGGTGCTGCTCCTTCACAGGGCCCATTTGAAGGCTGATGTTAACAGCAGCACATCGAGGGCTATCCTGTTTTAAAGGCAAATGTGTCCAACACGTGTCATTCTTGCCCCACTCAACGTAGGATCCATTCAGTGCATCCTTCGAGGCCAAACGTATCCCGAGATTCAAACAAGCTGGTGGACTCTCAAGCAGCCAAGTAATACACTAAAGTAAGTAAATATCATATTATCTTAAAATAATATGTTAAGTAATGAGACATTGGTTATGTCCGTTGCAGCTGTTGAGGTTGATAAGTTGATGGGTTTGGTGCTTAGAAATGAAACAGTGAGGGGAGGGACAGCTGGTGACGCAAATGGGAAATCCTTTGTAGAACTGACGGTCTCATTTCAGATCAGCCTGAGCGGTCTACACAGGCTACAAAGGCTGGTTCCTTCAAAGGATGCTACCAGTGCATTGAGACACAGCTGTTGTCTGCTGGCCTCTCAGTTAGTAAGGCAGCTGATTGTTTACCAGATCAGGTGCTAGCTTTCTCACAACATATCTACAACTGACTTCTGAGTAATTTTATTTCTTTACTGTGTAACACCCTGTTCCTTTCTTAGACAGGAAACTCAAAGGGTATGTAAATGAAATATTCAGACACATTTTGTTTCCAGATGTTGTCAGAGGTCCAAGCAAAAATAATTTTCATGCACATTCAGCTTATTCTCAAACAGTCTTCTTTTTTTTTTTGTCTCACCTCTGCCTCTCTCTTGATGGTATCCACCCTGCTGATGAGCTTACAGTAGGCCTGGAATAGCAGCAGCAGCTGAAAGTGCAACTTATAGAGCCTGCGACACAACTCCAGCTCCTACAGAGACAGAAACAGAAACATTAACACAGTCACAAGCCGGCATAATGATCTGACCTGCACTGACATCACTCTGATGATCACATGATTAGACCGATGGGTATCCTGGGTTAGAGACGTGGGAGTAGATGAAAGGTGTTAACATGACCTAGAGTATCTGGTTGTGTGCTTTGGAGTGAGAGGTGAGTCTACCACTAGTAGAATTAATCATGAGATCTTTATTAGAAAATTATCTGTCACCAGCTCCTGTGACGCTCTCTACTGGGACCAATTTGTCTGACTGGATAAAGCCCAAAGAAGTTATTAGAAGTGTCTAATCCAGGAAAATGTGGAGGGAGAAAAATGGTAAAACAAAACAGATAATGGAAATAATACACGTGCAAAATAAAAGTTGTTATCCTGACAGCAATATGATTTCTCCGCTGTCCTCTACTGAAACAGACACTGCCTCTGAAATCATTTTGACGTCCATAACTATCTGCAGACAGAATCAGCGTGCAGTCTAAAGTAGTTAAAACACTGATTATAGTGCTGGATGTAGCAACAGAAAAAGAAACACATATTGCATTACGGGATAAAGAGTAAATTATGATTGGGTGGATGGGAGAGCCGAGCTGGGTTACATGACCAATTGAGGCAGAGATACAGAGGTGGGCGAGGATGGATACAGCGCAGATATGGACAGACAGGAATGAGATGATCAGTGTTTTGTCCAGATTTCATGATTATTAAGAGTCCATAATATGAGAACCACTTACTGCTAGTTTTTCCATTTGCTAAGCAAGAAGGTGAGCAGGTCACAAAAAAAAAACAACAACAAACAAAACAGAAGGAGAGAAAGACCAAGAATTAGTGAGCTTTAACACGGCAGCTGAGACACATTCAGGGAGGGCTCAGTGCCCAAACACATGTGAGCTCACTTCAACCTTTATTCTGAAGAGGCAGGATAACAGCATGTGTAAAGAGACAGAGAGAAAGAATGTGGTAGAGGCTACAGCAGGAAGGAGAAGAGTAAAACACCTCTGAATGTGTTGAACATCAGTTTTATACTAAGACAGCTTTTCTGTGGGTGGAAATTTAACATAGAGGGAAGCTGTGAGCATGATATCCACAGATCTGTGCTGGAAGTCGAGTCATCAATTTAAGGACATGGAGTGAGAGAACATGCAAAGACTGAGGTTAGAAGTGGAAACCCTGTGCATCTGTCTTTTAGTAATGAACTCATTTTTTATTTTTGACCCTAATTAAAATTACATTTAAAATTCATACACATTTTTATATATTAAGAAAGTAAAGACCCAGTAATATGAATGGCTTAAACTCAAGTAGTATAGAATAGAGAGAATACCAAAACATTAAAAAAGAAGTGTATGACTTTAAGACTGAAATAACATCAGCTGATTCTTTAAGTCATCAACAGTTCAACTTGTTTATACATTTACAGCAGGAAATGAACGATGGGAATAACCTGTGCTTGAGCTACCTGTCATTGGCAGACAATGTGGTGTCAGCGGTATTGAAGAGTAAGAACCACAGCAACATCTAACAGGACCCATGTGACATGTCATAGTAAGTTTACATGCTGTTACGTGTGCTGCACCTGAGCAGCTAGTTAGCAATCCGGCCTGAAAACTGATGTTAGCTGTTACTTCTACACAGTGAATGTATGTCACTCGGTTAACAAGTTAAGGTGATGGACAAGACATGTTCATGTCCATGCCTTGTCAGGTAAAAACAGAAGAGGCTTTAGCAGGAAAAGCTAACGTGGAATGTTTTTCAGAGTCAGTCTCTTGTGTTTATCGGCAGATAGATCACTCTGCCTGACTGCCTATGATTGATCAATGTAGAAACTGCTTTCAATCCAGACCTTTGTGACTAATCATTATGGCATACTTTATCAGATAATTTAAAGAAGCTACCGACGCTAAATCCAGGCAGTGTAGCAGCGTTACAGCTACCTAGCTAAACCTAACTTGCTTGTAAGGTTGTCAAAATGTTCCATACTTTGACACCTTTCAATACTTTTTCGATACCATGTTTTATTTTAATAACAAATTGCACAAAAAGGTTGGCAAGGTTCCATACATAAACATTGCCTGCAATTTTTGATCATTGAAAACAAGAAATTATCCAATATTGGGTCCCAAGGACTTCTATTTATTTTTGCCAAGCTATTGAAACAGGTATTGAAATAGTTTAAAGTATCATATCTAAGTTGAAAGTTCTGGTATCGGGACAATCCTACTTGCTTGCTTGCTAACGATATCCAAGACAAAATACTCCCAGAGTTCATATTTGTTTGCTGGGTTGCAAATGATTTACTGGTTAACATAACCATGAAACGTAACCATGCGTTATGACAAAAGGTTCTCATTAAAGCCACCAATAAATGATTTAGCACATTGTCCAATGCCAAGTGTACGACGAAGGTGACTCTGCTCAGTCACGTTCATAACTATGTCACAACTTACAGTTTGCTCACGTGTGCAGTGTGAGCCTGAGAAACAAGATGGAAAAACCCTGTTGTCTTTTAGAAAAATCATGATAACTCAACGTAATACCTGCAGAGACATCACTGGAAACAAAATCCAATCATTAACCCCTCAGTTGTAGTATTTCATAGTTCATAAAACAGATTACAGTAAACCTTCTCATCCATCAAGTACGTTCATTCCTACCTCTGCATGGGTATTTGGCCGCTGGCTGCTGTCTTTGTCTCCAAAGGTTTTCCTGCAGTTTTCCAGCCACTAGAGGGTTGGAGGGACAGGAGTGGACGATAAACAAGACAGGAGAAAAAATAAAACCAAAAAGGATTAAAGGAGGAAGAGGAAGATCAGTAACTTGTGCAATACAAAATAAGAGTTTTTCCCCTCCTTTAGATGGATCTACATCTGTGTGTGTACATCATAAAGGTTGGTTGGGGAGGAGATTTAATAAGTGTATTGTACTTAGCAAATTAAAGAAGGCCTGTTCCAGAGCATGGGATAGTATCTGGGCCTCCAGGGACCATTGCCGTCTCATTCAATTAGGGCTCCTGCATCCCAGAACCCTCTGCAATCTCATCTCTACTCTTCATTCCCCTCCCCCTCCTTCCCTCCTCACACTGCTCTCAGCTCCTCCTGCCTGGCCCTCCATAACTGATTTAGGAGCACTGAGGGTTATTTTTATCCCTTCAGCCGGGGATGTCACTAGTGATGCAGACACTAACGGCTGCTAAATCTTCTCATACCAAACACTGATTTAATGTCTGCCCTGCTGATGAGACGGACTGGGGGCTTATCTTGCACAACATCAGCTTTTTGTCTTCATGTCCTTTTGGTCTTCTATGGTGCGATGGCAGATGGATAAAGGGCAATTTACACACACTTCCTAAACCCATCTCTCTTTGAGATGAGAGGCCTTTATTAGAAAGTCTTTGGCTAACGCACATACACACATACTGACACAGCAGCTTAAACTGCAGCTGATGCAGTCTTTAGAATGGCACAGGATGTCTTGCAATCTGTCCTGAGGGAAAAAAAGGTTCTAAGAGAATGCTGAAGCAGATATGGTGGAAGTCAGTGTGAGGGACTTACGTGCTCTGCTGCTTCTCTCTTCGCGTTGTAGGTGTCCAGGTGTTCCTGCAACTCCAGCACACTAAACTTCAGAGTCTCCAACAGTCCACAAGAGACCAGCTACAACAAGACAGGACACCTACATTAACCAACAACAACAGCCGATACGTACAGAGCACATGAAAACAAAGATATCTACAGTAGGACCCACATACACATTACATTACTGTAAAATAATGTGAACAACCTAAAGATTATTAAAAAAATGTATAGTTGAGTCGACTAAACAGATACATGTCAGCACCCTCACTAGTCAGCACCAGAATAACTAATTGGTTAACTGAATTATTTATATTTTTAGACGTTGGCCCTCGATGTCCGTCAAATGTTATGCTTAAACTGCAACGCAGACACTCCCCACTTGCCAGTGCTGTAGCCCCGATTAATGGGCCTGCAATTCTCACTCTACAACCCTGATGGAAACAAGCACATGAAACAGATAGCCTCTCGTAGGAGCAGCGCAAGTAGGCAGTATTTAGATTGAGAAAATTGAGATCAAAAAGGAGGGCTGCTAACATTTGTCACACTGAGCAAACCTAGCTACATCGTTTAACTCCAGTAATTTTTTTATCTCACTTTAAGACTAGTCAGTGAGTCTGAATTTTAATTTCTGGTTAACCCACTAGGACATGAGTCTCCTGGGAAAACCCCTAGAATGTAACAACAGGGGTTGCTATGGAATTATGAAATTATAACTGAAGTTAAGCTTAAAGTTTAAAAATATCTGCAAATGATCTTTAAAATCAAAATAAGACAGGAGCAGGGTAATTGGTTTGGATCTCAACAGCAGCAGTTATTTTTAAGATTTTTGTTCTACCAGTATGTAATTACTGCAGGGTTTGAACACTCACCAATATTTTAATAACATTGTTTTTATTCTGCCAGACTGACCATTTTATCGGCATGTCAAGTTGATTTTGGTTGAAAAATCGTATTAAAAATATTATTCAAAATGATTGCAGACAACCATGTATAACTCTCTCACCGTCTCTGCATCCAGCAGCACTGTGGGGCACTGCGAGCGGGATGTCATGACTTCCAGGGAGCTGAGGAATTGGTTACCCATTCGCTGGAGCCTTTCCCCGAGAAAGCGAACAGATGAATGTGTAATGGAGCCAAATTTCCTCTGAATGTTCTGAAGAAAACAAAGAGGAGAATGAGAATGATAACTAGTAAACAAGGTTATAGGAACAAAAAAAATAAAAACAGAAAAACAGAGAAGGCATTTACCTGAAAGAGTCTGGAGAACACGTGGAACGTGTAAACAGCAGAGGAACCATCTGTGTCTGACAACATCTGGTTGACATGGCAACGCCAAGCATCTTCCTCATTGTCATAGGCAACAGGCTGGAATGCTGCCAGGATAGCAGAGAGGAAGGGCGAAGGGGGCGGAGAGGCCTGGATCTCTGGGAAGCAGTCTGCGTCACCTTCATCTTGACTGAAACACACACGGGGGCCAATAAGCTACAATCCGACATGTTCTACACTCCCCCAGTCTACACTGAAGGACAAATGTAAACACACACGCACACACTCGTCATCCTCTCCACCTGCAAGTAAACAACCTCACATTACTCAATCGCTGCCTGCCTCACTGCAGATTTTGCTGCAGTGTTTTGAGAGCTCTAATCTACTGCAGTGCTGTAGCATAACAACAACATTTGAGCTATTAGCATATTAGCATCATTCTAACATCTCCCTTTCTCTCTCCCTCACACACACACACATTCAGATACTCACAGGCCTGTCGGACCAAACAGCCTGAAGAAGCAGACAGAATATAAGTATCTAAAGCCTGCGCTGCCGAGCGCTGTAGCGGACACAGTCTCTGTCCTCATCCTCACCCCAACTATCGCTTCTCTTTTCCTCACTCTCTCCCCTCGTCTGTAACTCGGCTGTGCTGCAACTGCTAACAGCACTAGCGCACTGCACTCCCATCCCACACAGGACTGCAGAGAGCTCTCTATGAGCCTGGCATCCACACACACAATCACACACACTCTCTTCTGCACAACAAAGGCAGCTCCCGACCCGACAGAGGAGTTGTTTTTATCTTCCTCTCACCCACTCACATAAATCCTGGCACAGAGAAAAACACTAAACTGCTTAGTGACCTGCTGTTTTCAGACAATCGCTCTGAGTACAACCTACTCAAACACGTGCCTATAAATCATGTGTGGCTTCGCTAAGTGAAGACCTTGAGTACAGTGATGTATGGAAGCATAAGGCTAAGTATGTGCGTAGATAAGCATTGCTTCAGTTTAGTTAAAAACTGTGACTTTACCACTTCGACCAGAATTGGCCCACCTTGAAGAGGGACTGTTTGAATGTGGACCACTGCCAGCCCACCCTGGCCCTCCTTCATGGGTTCCAGCCCACTCGGGAGCCACGCCAAGAAAGACATTACTCATCGTGCCAACCTCAAAAGCCACACACTATGGTCCATATTCCTCAATAAGAAGCCAAACACCAAACAATTGTTTTGCCCCCTGACAAGACTTTTATCACAATAAAAAACGGAATAATAATAATGTTATACTTCTACACTCATTAAAAAATAACATAAGCTGAGCTACACACATTGGTTACTTCAATATGTGACCTTGTAAAAACCTCAAGGTGCTGCTGTGATTAATTAACTTCCAAGCAAACGAACAGTGTGATCAATAAATCACAATCCATCAATCACTGACTGAGCTAAACTGACAGATTGGATGCATCTCATCTGATGTTTTCTTTGACAATAACTGACTTTTCTCCCTGATGCTTCTTTTGGATTACTGTGATACATTTTAGACAAGGCAGTTCCTATTTTGTCCATTATTCATTATAATTCACAATTTTCTTTCAGGCTGGTCCAACACTAGAGGAACATTTAAGGCTTTACAGACATGTTCAAATTTCAAACCAGATTGGAGCGCTACCAAATTATATCTATTTACAGCTTTCTATCACTTTTGTAAAAATGAAACATGTTTGATATTTGCAACAGAGACAGAAGAGCCAGCAGAAACACTTCCCCAACAGGATATAGCATTCTTATGAATTAAATTTCCAACTCATCTCTTGCTTGTCTTTTAAAATGTAAAATCAATGTTTATCCACCCCAACACCAATCCAATATACAGAAGCCATGTGTGTAGTTCTTTGCTTGACTGAGACATCTGGTATGTGTGTTCGTGATATAAAATGTTATAAATTGGTGAAGCCTTCTTTAGGTCTATCCTCCATAACGTAACTTAATAATTCTAAATCCGATCATGTGCACTCGGCCAGAAAGAGAAAACCGCAAATTTCACATTATTGTGGGATGCAATCATGTATGACTTATCAACAGGCTGAAAGCAGATGCATGTGATGCTGTTACATTCGTCTCTGACCATGAAGAAAATGTCAACACTAGCATAAACTCAAGTCATAGTCATATGTGATGTAATGTTAAACAACAAAGCACTGTATACAGTTTTAAAAGAAGTCTTAAAGAACATTATCTACGGAGAAACTTTAGTCAGTACTGATAGGACTACTTTGTGTAACCATGTTATATCTTAGATGCTGTAAATCAGACGGAGCCTTTGTGTTTGTCTGTTTCTTATGGGTTTTTTGTTCATTTATGTCAATTGTCTATTATTTTTAGTTATTTAAGAAATGTTGTGAAATGTTTGTCTAGTGTGAAAAGAATAATATATAATATGAATTTGTAAAATGTATGCTGTATCTATGCTGAAGCTAATGGGGATCCAAATAAAACAAACAAACAAATATGAAATGATTCCCTAATAGTTCACATCTATTTTTGGTGGGTCCCATCGATATCAGTATGTTTACATGATGTTGAAAAAGTCAATTTATTGTGTAAGTCTGACTTAAACTGGACTTTCAAAATACATGTTAACATTAAGTTGAATTTCTCAAATTCGAGCGAACACACATGGATAATGTTGATGGGCGTCGATTTATTATTGCTTGTATACACCTCGATCTGACGCAAACTGGCCTTTCGGCGTTCTGAGCATGCGCAGCAATCCCTGCATCAGACTTTGACTCAGAAGTTAACCAGTATAAATACCAATGAAAAGCGGGAAGAGAAAAAAGGTATGAAGGCAACGACTTGGTGAGTGCTCAAGCAGAACCACACATCTCTATACAGATGAGGAAGCACAGTTTATGATGCGTCAGACAAAATGTACAGGGCTGTGAAGTTGTCCATGTTTTTGAAGTTCGACACACAATCAGTTGGTTACTTGCTAACTTGTTTGTCAATTGTTAGTTATGTGATGCAGTAGGTCAACAGATGACGGTCCTGAGGGACTGGCTTAAAGGGGCATATCACCAGCTACTACAGCAAAGTCAGACATACCAGTACAAGATGATTTTCCCCTCACTGCTTGTAAACTGGGACGAGCTTCAAGTAGCCCAATGAGACGATTGACTGTAGCTCGACTTGACTGTTCATGTAAACATACTAAGTGTCAAAAGACATAGAAAACTGAATTTACACTAAGGTACAGATAAAAAATAATTACATAGCACTGATAATAAATCATGGATCATGATATCTTTTCAGATTCTCTGTTTAAGATGGGTGGAGGTCTTGATTCTAAACAGTCCCCTTACCTGGACATGCCAGAGAAGTCGGCCTCCTCTTCCTCACAGCGCTCATCGAGCTCTTTCAACGCCTGTGTCACATCTTCCTCCCACACAGAGCCACAGGTGCTGTCCGGGTCCGGATCCACGTCTGCCTTTGTCTCAGAAGGCATCGGCAGGGGCAGAGTCAGGGGCAAGACAGTTTGGGGGTCCTCCTCAGAGAGGGACCCCGGCGGAGTGTCTATGGCCGGCGGGGGAGGGGGGGCAGGCTCCATGTCTTCGTGAGGGTCCTGGATCTCCTGGGGTTCTTGAGCATCCTGAGGGTCCTGTGAGTCTGGGAGGTCACACAGATCCTGGGGGTCAGAGGGCAGAGGGGGGGCGCTGCAAAACCCCGTGTCCTCACTCACACTGCTGCTCAGCTCATCTGCTGCCGTCATGCTCACAGCGTCCTGTAACATAAACCAGAGGGGGGCGCTCAGGAGCAGGTTAACAGATCAATTATATAAAAACACATTAAAATAACCTTTTTTCTTCAACAGATATATCCCCTGGTTGTTATTACAGCGGTTCATCTTAAAATCAATTTGAGAACACAGTTTCCATTCTGAATCTCGATTACAGGTTGAATTAAAACCGCTATAACCTGCACTTACGCTCACATGATAGTTTCAATGATACCAGAGGGACTTTAAGTCAGCACTTTTTTACTGTCTCCACTTCCCTCGATATCCCCTCTTATGTCTTTCTGTGAACACTAATGTCACTCATGAGAAATTTAAGAAATAAAGAAGAATCACTAAAACAGAAGTCATTGTTAATCAATCAATGAAGTGACATTAAACACCCAGCCTTAACGCTAATAAAACAGTAGCAGCACGGTGGAATAAGTTAACAGGGTAGCAGATGAATGAGATGTACTGTACGCGCTCTGACGCACTGATTCATGATCTGCACTCTATAACAACCCTTAAGTGACAGATGGTTTTAGTGCTTTAACAAATCACAGAAAAGCTGTAATTAACATTAAACAAACAATGTCCGACTCAGACCCAGGGAAATCCACATAAATTCTGCATGTCAAGTAGCCTTGTTGATGTAATGGAAGAGGGGTATGTATAGCACAGAGACGGGCCTCTAATTAAGATCCCTTGTTTTTTCCCGTCTTCTATTTTTATTTAAAAGTCTAATGCATCGGGAAAAACTGAGCATGGCAAGCCGCCAGTACATCATAGAGACAGCCGCTATATTACAGAAAGCTTTTAGAAGTGGTCGTGGCCATCCTGGAGGGAATGAGTAAGAGTATTGATGGTTTTATCTGGGGCTCATTACATTAAGAGCTGCCGGGGCTGTGATGGGGGAGATGTCCTTGGGGTGATCTTGAGAGCGTCAGCTGGAAACGAGTTTCTAGAAAAGTTCAGCTGGGATAACATTCCTCAGGCTTTGATAGATGCTGATATTGATGCTGCTTTATCATACTGACATATATATACATATATATAGTATCTATTGATACTGTTTTATGATATTAAACTCCATAATGCTCTGAAAAAACAGACATGACATGAAAAGATGCAGAGTGATATACCAGTTTAAATATAATATGTAAATCATGTTTTATTATTTAGCAGGCTGCTGCTTTACTAAAAATGTCTTTGGCAGTGGTTCTCAACTGGTGTGTTGGGACCCAAAAGTAGGCCGTAGAGCCATTTTCAATGAGTCGCTTATGTATGTCTGGAATTTGTTGTTTTTGCAGAAGTATGAAGCACTTTTTAAACATTTTTCTTTGGACCTCAAATGGAACAAAATGTGACCGAACAAAGGCCACTAATATAATGGTAGGGGAAACACTGAACTGCACTACCGGCATTTTTGATTAAATAAATCTGAGTGGTGGAAAGTTTTCAGAATTTGGGGCATTTCATCTGTAATAAAAGTAGGATTGTCCACTAGCATTTCAGCAGGCTTTGACTCAGCACGGAGAGATAAAAAGTCTGAACACAACTTTGCCATAATTCACACCTGTTTTAATCCTGTAGGTTTTAGAATTCATTTAAAGATTTAACTGATGGCTTTTATGGCTCTCAATGGCTGTATTTCAGACCTGTTAATAGCATACGAGCCACATGTATGTCTAGATTGTTTGCTGTGAAGGCTCCACATCTGTGGAACTATTTGCCCGCAGAAATCAGGTGAGCTGAGTGAGTGAATGATCTCTTTTCAGTCTCTTCATAAAACATACTTTTATCAGCAATTCTTTCTGGATTCATCCGGATTTTCCTATAAATTAATTTTTTGTCTTTAATATGTTATTTCTTAATCCTAGCTGTGCTTATACTTTGATGACCTGCTTGTTTATTTAGCTGCCTTTGTAAAGCATTTTGAAACCTGGATTTTGAAAAGTATTGTCTTTAATGCATATGCATGTAAAAGGACATTAAAGACAAAGTCTATAAACGATGACTGTGTTGTCTTTTTGGACACTAATGCCATTCTTGTTTCCCAAGTTTCTAGTCAGAAAGTACATGATGGTAACACAAAGAGTACTTTATCTCTAAATGCTGGCTACCCTGGAAGCCCCAAAAAGTCGTTCATCGCTCTCAGAGGATATCACCATCACCACCCAACACCATCTATGACTCTTCCACTTACAGCCCTGTTAGTAACTGAGCAAAAGAGATGCTTTATAAGGCCCCGTGTCCACCTGCCGTTTTTTGCAAGCAGAAAAGTGCTGGCTGTGCACTCGGGAGTGTTTGCATGAAGCATTTGTGCTCTAGGAAGAAAACAGATGCAGGCCGTGCTGTCTCTATGACAACAGTTTGTTGACAACGGCAGCTGTATGACCGACATGGCTCAGTTACTTTTTACTGCATGTTTTATATTTGAGATCCTTTTTTAACCCAGCAGACACAGAGCAAAGAGGATGTAAGTACAAGATCAGAGGCTTAAATACGGGGAATATCAAACATTTTGTCGCCTGTGGCATCACCTTGAGCGCTCGGAGCAGCCGCACAAAAACAGCAGAGTGCTTGTAAAAAAGGTAGCCGGCCGTTCTCTGCTGTGAACGCTCTCTACCCATTGAAAACAACTGATAAAGACGCTGCCGCTGAGAAAAAGACGCTTCACCCTGAAATATGACATTTCTAAATCCAAGATTATTGTATTCGTTTAGACAAATAAATACCAGGTATAAGACTCATGCAGGCTTGTATAGTAGTCTGGTGCTACGATGGATTGAAACTACTGTATCACACATTTTAAGATTAAATATTGGGCATTTTGAATTCTGTAAGATTTTCAAAGTAAGTTCAAATACAAATCCAGACAACAACATAATTTACTCACCATTGTTAGTAAAAGTGATAAATGTCAGTAGAAGAAATGCTTTTGCTTGTTAATACAGTTGCAAATTAAAGAGGTTTTAATTGGCTTGACTGAATGCATCACTTGTTAAGGACGTATACTCACACATGCTTCTGGTACGAAGGTTAAACAGCTGGTGTCCATTTCACAAGTGTTTAATGGAGGATTTAGTTGGAATGGTCAGATGCTGTGTTATTGGAGGTGAGCAGTAACAGCTAACCTGAGGTGAGCATTTAGTTTTTTTCATTTCCCCCTAAATCACATAGCAAGCAAGCTGAGACATACATGCCACCCCCACCGCATGACTATAAACACATATACCATTAAAAAAGGGACAAGGACTAGACTTCAGTAACCACAACCAGAGCAAAGCGTTAGAGCAAGTGCTGCTAGATGGAGTTAGAAGCAGCAAAAGGAGCACACATGGTCTTCCCCCGACAACAGGCAGACACAGAACTTTTACCCCCCAATCTAGAACTCCCTGAAGTTAGCCCTGATCTTTCTGTCTACAGAGAAAAGCCAAGAAGAACAGCATAAGCAGTGAAAGGTTGAACAGAAAAGGCAGAAGGCGAGCTAGAAAGCACCCGAGCACCACAGTTTATTGCTGCTCCCGATTGATCCCACCTCAGGCAGCTGGCTGCTGGCGCTGTCTGAGTGGGCCATCTCCAAAATGGGGCTATCCAGACGGGGGAGGGAGGGTAGAGACGGTAGGCTGCCTGCCTCCTCCGTCAGGGCGCTGCTGGACGACTCCTGAGACTGCTGCAGAGAGTCCACATGGTTGGATGCTGTGTCGTCGGTTGCAGAGTCACTGTTCAGCTAAATAGGAAAACATTAGAACATGTTAGCATCTGTGTTGCAGCAAAGCAAAGACACAAAACAGAATGTGAGGAAAAACGACGTCACCTGGTTTTATGTCAACACATAGTGGAATCAACTTAATCTAAAAAGGGATTTCTTAAAATGGTTGAGGGATTTTTCTTTTCTTTCAAATGAATCTTAAAATGTTTGTTGTATATCATTTGGCCACTAAATGCCTGTTTTCTCTTAGAGTTACAGTGATACTGAATTTACTCTTAACATTACACTGTTTTCAGGTTCATATGGATTCAACAATAACGTTTGTGTCTTTTTATTACAGTCGGACAAAACAGTAACATGAACAATGTTTTTGCATCAAGCAGAGCGTGTTTAGTCATTTTAGTCTTCCATTCAATTGATTCAGAAATTTTACATTTATCCAGGCAAAAAGTGAAATCATGCCAACAGAAATAAAATATTTTATTTCATTCTTCTACAATCCTGCTTCAGCACACACATAGTGCTGCATGCTTATTTCGTCTAGTGTTAAAGAATATTACTTATTCATGTATATATCAAATATCCAGTAGAGGCAAAAGCTCATTCTCTCACCGTGCACTACCAAGATCAAGAGCAGAAGAAGAGAAAAGAAATATATCCCCATTAGACCGAGGTAAAGCATTAATGTTAACGGCATTGGCAGCTTTTCAAAGATTCTGCTGCAAACCAAACCAAACCAAAGCAAAGAGGCGAAGTAGAGACGAGCAGCCAAACTTGTGAAAAGTGAAAAGGAACATGCTGTTATTCTGAATTTTGACACTTGCCGTACTTAATTATCACAATTTAATTAAATCTAAATGATGAAAACTCCATTTCTACTTGTCTTTTTCCTAAAATCAATAATCTTTGGGATAATGTCCAACAAATTCTGGGGGGGATTATCCTGACCTGTACTCATGGAAATATAAGAAATGACAGCAGCATTAATTTTAGCAGTCAGAGGAAGAGGGGCTGAAGAGGGGGGGGATCTACCACCAGCGAAGAAGCAAGCATCTAGCCCCCGTCCACACCTGCAGCAGGTCCAGCTCAGAACGCACACACACACACGCACACCATGCCAGCGGGCTGTGTGAGGAGCATGGTGGGGCGGATTCGGGGGCGGGGGGGGGACCCTGATTGGAGTGAAACTTACAAGGCCAGAGCGGGTGAGAATCTGGCTAGCGCTCAGTACCTCCTCCTCAGATGATTCGTCGGTGTCCTCGTGGTTGGTGAGGTTGAGGCTTGGCGTGCTGCCGGTGAACTGGCACTCCTGCAAAGACGGCGTGTCCCCTTTGTCCATGCTCTCAAGGGAGCGGCGACGCACCCCCCAGTTGAAGTTGTCCATGCTCTCCCCCTGCAGGACGACCAAGACTACAGCAGTGAGAGACAGCCAGGGGAAAGATCTCACAAAAGAAGTAAACACAAGCATGAGACAAACACAATGTATACAAACAATCCACAAAAACACAACACGCATGAGTGGGTGATTTTTTTTTTTTTGGGGGGGGGATAGAAAAGTATTTAATATTCTAAAACTATGAAGAAGGGGCTTCACAGCCGGAGTAGCAAGAATTTTCAAGCAAAGCGCACTACAGCACTTTACTCTATGACAATATGAGACATGGGGGGCACTGCAGAGGAAAGCGACTCTAAGAAGCTTTGTGGCCCAGAGACTTACCTGCAACTCCTTGAGGCAAGAGAAGAGAAGGAATAAGTGTGTTAGTAGACATAAGACAGTTAAGAGACATGTTTCTACTATAGCAGTCAGGACAAAAAGACAAACAAGACACAAATGTTGTTAATTTGGAACAACACAACTAGAGTCTGAGTGTTGGACAGTAGAGAACTGTATTATGTATAGAAGTATTAGAACTGAGCATTGAAATCTTTCAGGGTGTGAAATGTGTATATTTACGGATGCTTTATGAAAGTAGTTGAGCTGTGATGAGATACCAGAATTTTGAGATACTTGTTATGATAGTAAAAATCAAAGCATGTTGATACCTGTATT
Source organism: Labrus mixtus (assembly GCF_963584025.1). Lineage (NCBI taxonomy): Eukaryota > Metazoa > Chordata > Actinopteri > Labriformes > Labridae > Labrus > Labrus mixtus. Next base: position 5,611,602 of record NC_083614.1, on the reverse strand, counting down.
GACACCACAGCAACTAATATAGAAGTCCTACATAACCAATAGTGGTTCATTTCTGGTTTTCAATTATCAAATATTGCAGGCAAAACTTCAGCAGGGATTAATTCACACAACTGTCTTATGTCATAGATGTAGTTTCTTAAAGTTTCTATACTTTTTAAAACTATAGATCATTCAATAGCAGAGGTGGTTTTGTTTTCAAACACGTTATAGAAAAAGTGTCAAAAACTTTAACAACCTCAGAATCCACTGCTAACGTTTCCACATTCATCCTAATATATCATCTTTTGTATTTTTCTTAAATGTAGGGTGACTTCCTTTTGAATCATACAAACAAGCCTTGTTTCCGTGTGTGTGTGTGTGTGTGTGTGTGTGTGTGTGTGTGTGTGTGTGTGTGTGTGTGTGTGTGTGTGTGTGTGTGTGTGTGTGTGTGTGTGTGTGTGTGTGTGCGCGTGTGTGTGTGTGTGTGTGTGTGTATTCTCACCTCGGCATCCTCCAACTCCACATCTAAGAAGTCAAAGTCCTTGAAGACACCAAACTGTTGCTCACTGCCCGTATCTTCGCCCTGCACCTCCTCTTCTCTAACCACCTCCTCCACTGTGGGAATGAGACTGGTCTGCTGGTCTGCTGAGTCAAGATCCTCACTAGATGAAAATACCACCTGGCATGCAAAAAAACCAGAGACCATTAGTTACGTTGTCAAGGACAACTGTTGTATATGCGTCAAAATGTAGAGAAATCACTTCAAACAAAAATTCAATCAAATCAACATCACCCACACCAAAAAGACAACACAGTAACAACATGCAGTGGATTTATCAGTGGATTTACAGAGACCTTGTCTGAGGCTTTAGAGTAGGAGAGGAGTCTTACAGATGGATTTTTGGGAATGCCAGACTCTGGGCCACATAAAGACAGTACATTCATCAGCCTCTCCCTGGTTCTTCTCTGTAACAAGAACACATGAACACAGTAAGAAAACTAAGTGTTGTACTTCCTGTAGAGAGAGGGAGAGAGTTACAGTGTAATAAAGAGGAATATGTACAGTTACTCTAAGATTTGACACTTCCAGCTTTTGTTTCCATAGATGACAATAAACATTTGTAAAAGTATATTTCACAAGTGCCATGTTTGTTCCCTGATATTCATGATGCATGTGGCATTTAATATCCCATCTTATCCTTATTTTCACCTTTCAAGTCTGTGAAACATAGAGCAGCTCAAAAACTCCTTATTTATCTGATATTTGCGTCAGTAAAAACCCTACTTTTAGCTTCTGCCTGAAACGGTTTGCTTCAGCTGCTGTTTTTTTTAGGCCCCCCCTCCCCATGTGCCAACTTTCTTCTGATTGGCCGGCTCTCTGGAAGCCTTACGAGGGGACAGAACGCTGCAGGGCTGCTCTCCAGTGCAGAGGGAGTAGAGAGGCTATGTAAACGGCTTCACCAACCTACAAAGAGGCTTGAAGTCGACTCGTGGAATTCTTGGTTTCATATTGGGGAACTATAGCGTGATTTGCAGAACAAGCCGTTAAGTGCCCTCTGCTGACTCATCACATGCTACATACGTTTACCTAATGAGCCACGTTTAGTATGGACATCCAACATTGGACGTATCAGCATCTCAGGTCAACTTCAATATTCATGAACCACACAATAACATTCAGACACAAAAGAAAGAATGGAGGCAGCAGTAGACGAGTAGTTCCAATGTTTTGTTGGATAAACTAGTGTTTAATTCAATGAAGACTGGTGGCTGTGAAAAGTTTGATGTAACTGATGTTTCTGGATAAGTTTAAAGGATTTTACCTAAGACACTTAAAATTAAAAGTCTGGGCCTGTCAAATACTTTGATAGGACCCCCCAAGGAGTCGGTGTAACCTGCTTCACAGCTGGCGGCTGAAGCAATCTACGGGAGCAACTGTATCTTTAAATAATTTAGACCCAAAGATATTAAAACGCACAGGTCAAAAAAGTAAGTACCTGGGTTCTACATTATTTTTATTTTTTTTATTTTTTTTAACTGTGTGAGTCAGTACCTGGGAGAGTTGAGGCCTTTTCCAGCTTACTGGGACGAGCCCATTGGAGTTAGATCCGGATGATGTGGAGGATGTACTCCTAGTCACAGCAATCACCTGTGGCTTTCCATTCCTGCCCGCTGCAGTACGCTGGTCACCATACTTATGCCCAATGATTGGTGTCTGCAGAGTCACATAATGCCGGTTAATGATCAAATTAAGCAGAGAATAGTGTAGACACAAGACAAAGCAGTGTACTGATGATTTACTGGAGAAGGAAGAGACAAACCTCTGAGATGTCAAAGTGGAAGTCCAGAGTTTTTCCAGGCAGTTCCTTAGAAGAGTTGTTAAATATGCGTGTAAAGGCAATTTCTGGAGAGCCACATGACTCAGTGCTATACGAGCGCTGCACATCGTCTGGAACAACGAGGCTGGCAGAGCGAGACACAACCAGTTTCAGAATGTTTTGGGCCTCCTTCCAATGAGGGCTCTGAGAAAAACAAGCACAGAAATATAATGAATCCATTGTGAGATATGGCTGTGTAGGTGTTTCTAGTGAATGCATGAATGTGAATGGGCATATTTCCCTCAGAAGGCCAAGCCTCCCCCTACACACACATCAGCTGTGGACTCGGTCTCTGAATGCATTTGAGCCTTTGTATCCCTTTATTCAAAGTATGGCCCATGTAAAATGTATGGAAACATCAAAAGGATGCCTAGAAAATATAACTCCCAGTGCACACCAGTGCACATGCAGGGTATAATGTATACACACCAGCTGAATGCCTTCTACAAAATGCAGCTGTGGTTCTGAGCCGGCAGAGAAGTGGCCTGAGGCAGGAACATTAACACAGCTGTGACATGCAGTTTTGAGTGAGGAGCATTTAGTGCCCCAGGTTAGCATGGTGAAAGGCTTCAATAAAGAGCCGAGGCTGCATCAAAAAGGCCTCTGAACCTGACCCTGTAATATATGGTATTCTTTTTTATACTCTATCATGGTGCTATTTATGGACCAGACCATGTACTGACATACATCAGGCTGTAGGTATAAATGGCTGTTACTATATAGTCTCTGAGTAAGTACGAAGAAAAACAACATTTAACAAGTGACAGCACTGATTTTAACATTTGATCAAAACTGTCAGGTCTGTATAATATTTTTGACAGGCCAAACCTGCGCTGCATGAACAGAGTGGACTCTTAGATGGATGTTATTCAGCAGAACATTTGGGTGAACTGATCTGCATATGCAGTGAGGCTTGGGAATTAACTATCAATATATGACAATAAAAATGACTAATTCAAAAATACACAGCACTTCCAATGCAAAATAAATAATAATTATGAAATAGATAGAAAATAAGCAGAGTCCCTTTTTAGAGAGATGCTGCTTGTAGTTTCAATGGGAGTGTGGGGGAAAACGTCTATATGTGCTTGATTGAAAGCTCTCTCTCTTTGAAAACCATGAACATAGTCAGTTATGACAAGTTCCATCAGAAAGACTGGCCTTACAATAGATAGGAAATATATTTATGTTTAAGGGTAGCAAAGACCACAAAGTATTTGAGGATCATTTATTTTAGATTTGGTTGAGCAGAAAGATGTTGGTAAAATGAGGGAAACTTGAGGTGTGTTATCATATTTGAAACGCCTGAATGTAGATGGTGATAGATCTTTTGGTTAGTGTCGCTGTGTTCATGTAATATGTGAACCAAATGTTTCCTATTTGATCCGACCACTGCAAAACTGTATTTGATTGTTTCATGCTTATGAACAATCCTGTTTAGTTTGAGATGTTTCATTTTCTTTTTTTACTTAGTTGTTGTTATTGCCATTTTTATGTTATATACTGATATTCCTCATGGAATCAACATTTCTGGTCTAAATATGTGAAACAATTAAACATTTTGTATGCAACAAGCTAAGGCTCACTTGAACGTATTTCCCGATGATTTTCATGATCTCCAGGTTAAACTGTTTGACGGGGGCTGCTGAGAGGTCGATGTGACTCAGCAGGCTGTAAATGATCTGCAGCAGGGACTGCTGCATGCTGGGAAGGCCCTTCTCCAGCAACTGAGAGAAAAAGTGCAGAATTTAATATCTGTGTATTTTCAACAGGCAACAAGTTTAATGTAACATCCGACGTACCTCAGCCAGGTACGTGACCAGGTTTAAGGTGATCTCAGCGAAGGCATCATGGAGGTAGCGACAGACCACGTTGATCCAGTTGGTGCAGTCACGGGAGTAGCTGTGTGTGCTGTACAGACTCATCATGTGAGCCAGGTTTGAGAGTGTGGCAGACTTCTCCTCCGCACACACCTTGGCTATCTTATCAGCTGTCTCCTTACAGAAAGGAGTGGGGCTGTCAAAGTGCTGGATGAGATGTGGTAGGAGGCACAGGATGTTCAGAGGAAAACCTGCAGACATGAACAGAAAGATGGACGGAGAATGGAAAAGGTCATATTTAGTAAACTGATGAATACAACTAATAACAGAGATGTAAATAATATAGTGACAAAAAGATGGACAGAACCAGGACTTACATGATTGTAATTAAATCTGTCTCGAATTAGAGGAAAGAAAAATCTATTTTGGTATAATGCCTGTGGTTTAAAATTGGACATGTGTTAATTATTGAGGGGTGTACTAGCATCACAAAGTTGTGGGAATTGTTCCAGTATATTACTGGAGCCACCCAACAAACTGTTAAAAGAATGTGCAACATTTTACACTTAAATACAGCAGGAATCAAGTATATCCTCTGTAAATATCTCTCTGACGCATGACTGTGTACAATGAGTGTGACACACGAGTCCCGCTGCCTGTGATGTTGTCTGAGTTGTATTTACAGCGTGTTTACAGGGACGGGACGGCCAGCCGACTCAAACCCCCCTTGTGTATAAAAGCTGTTTAAGTGAGGGACTAGAGAAATGAAGAATAACAAACAAACTGTACTCACTGCTTATATCAATGTCACATAAGTGTTTTTTGATCATGGTCATTCCCTGTAAATTTACATGCAATTTGAAGCCACGAGCTAACTAAAGAGCGCTGCCATTAGCCTGCTAACACAACAATGCAGCTCGAGACAAGGACAATTCTGTCTGCCGCTTTTTAATAGTACTGTTTTTCTCCTTTAAAGAAAATACAAAAAAAGTTGATTCTATGATGAAGTCAGCTGTAGGCACTTTCTCAGTCCTGCACACTTACCTGCCACTTGTGAGGGGTCTATCAGCGTTTGTCTGGACACACTGATTAGTTTGCTCAGCAGGTGGATGGTGAGCTCCTGAGTAGAAGCAGAGGTGAAGCCCTTCAGGAAGAGCTGCAGCAGGCCGGGGAAGCTGTACCACTTCAGCTTGGCCTGAACCTTCTCCAGACGTTCTCTGCTGTCCGGACGGTCCAGAGGCAGCTGACCCAGCAGCTTGTTGAGCAGCCGCAGGGCCAGCAGGTACTCGAACTCGTAGTCCGACTCGAGCAACGAGGCGGCGATCCAGAACACGGTGGCCATCAGATTCGATGGGTCCACGGGGGGGATGGCGTCCCCTCCTGGACCCCCTCCACCACCTAATGATGATAAGCTTCTTGTGCGTGCCAGGTTTCCGTGGCTACCACTGAGTCTGTCGGCTATATCTAGGGTGTTACTCCTTCGTCTGTCTCCTTTTCGTTCGCACATCAGGCTGGCGCGGAGAGAGTTGCTGCGGGTGTGGGCGTGATGGAACAGGCCGCTGTTGTTCGTGTTCAGTTGGCCTGTGCTCTTCCTGTTTGCAGCAAACTTTAGACCCAGCAAGTGATCACGGCTAGAAGTTCTGTAAATAAATTAAAGACATTTTTAAATAAAATATGCATTTAAGGTAGACTGTGGTTGAGTTTAATTTACCCGTTATTTCCACCATATGATCGTGATTCTGTATATTATGTTCTACTTTGATTGACCAGATGCTTTGTGCATTTTCTTGACCGACTTCATGCCCGGGTCGATCTACTCTGTTTAGCTTGACACTTGCTTGCAGCTAGCTTATCGAAAATAGACTTAGTGAGTATTTGTAACAGCGGCGTAGTGCTGCTGGCAGACCGTGACAAGTGCTGTGAAAACACAATCATTGCCTCGAGTGGGAGCAAACAGCACCGTGCAGAACGCGGCGCACACAGACTATGTGGAAGTTGCATTAAGTGTCAGACATGATAAAATAAAAAGATGATTTAAGTAGAGGGACTTACTGAGCTAAGGCAGTGAGGAGGTCATAGTTTTTGACAGTGTCTGCCAGAGTGTCAATGCCTGACTCAAGTGTCAGGAGGAGCTCAATGACAAAGCCCTGAGGAAGAAACAACCAAGGTAAGTTTGTCAGAACAAAACAGATTACTCCAAAGCCATGCAAAAAAAAAAAGAAGCATGTTCCATATTTCAGTTAAGTGACAAATTGTGTGTATTAAGACAAATACAGAGCAGAGCTGTAGCAGTTTCTGACCTGAGCCTCCTCTCCGGGGTCCCCCACAGTCTCCACCAGCCGAGAGAGGATGTCGGACAGTAAAGCTGGGGTCAGAGGTTGTTTGAGCGCCCTGAAAATCTGGAACGAGCGACCAGCATAGTGACGAGAAGAGCACGACAGGGCTGTTTGTAAAGCTACGTCACTCAGCAATGACTCCAGTTGGAAACCTGCAGGGATGCACATAAAGGACATACAGGTAAAGATGATCAAATCAATCTAAAACATGGCTGAAAATTCAAGCTACAGTCAGTAAAAAAAAAAAGTCAGCTCTAAAGCATACAAACCTGATGGGGATTGTTTGAAGACGGTCACTACATGTCTGACAAAGACACTCAGCTGGTCAGCGCTCTTTATGTTGGGATTCTTGGGTGACACATCCTCATGGTTCCAGAGCGGGCCTCGCTTTCTAAGAGGAAAAATAAAATCTTAACGTCAGCCATTGTGATTTGCTGAAACCATAAAATTACACAACACTGCAAACCCCAAAATCAAACCCATGCAATGTAAAAATACCCAGTCCTGTCAGACACAGCTGGAAGCATGAAAGCAAGTGATTGAACAGTGTTTCAGTTAAATGTTGCAAAACAAATTAAACTCTTACATAATGTACAGGTTTGGACAAGTAACTCAGTAACAGTGAGCAGCACAAAAAGTGTCTCAGAAAAATGTCTTGTTCTGGCAAAGGGAGATTTTAATGAAACAGTCTTCTCACCTCGAGGTGATGAACTCAATGAGTGCTTTGACCTTCTCGTCCTGTTCAGCTGTGGCATCCACCTCACTGAGGAGCGAAGGGGAGAGGTGGGACAGAGCAGTTCCACCCGCTCCGAGACTAATACTGGATGAGGTGGAGCTCGAGCTGAGGCCAGAGTCTGTCATTGGAGATGGTTGACAGTCTGGCAACAACTCCTGCACTCCTGTAGAAACAAATGAAACACACTTTAAGTGACATGGCCTCTGAAGAAAAATACCTGAATAGTAATATTTTGTTTGGATTGTTGCTGCCACCCAGTGTTCTGCTTTGGAAATATAACAAATGAGCTTGCACATTCTTCACTCTCCTTTTCTCACTATGTAATGTTTTTAAGTTCAATTCCTTCATTTTAAATGTAAACCTCTAATACTTAATTGATCCACCAGGTCCTACAATGTTACATTTACTGTTAAAGAGGGGCTTTAAAATCATTCATATCTCTGGAACATATACAAGGGAAAAGGTTATGTTAGTGAACAAAGCATTAAAGAACATGTTTTTTTCATAATTTTTTCCTAAATAAACACAAAACATAATGAGCCAAAAACAACTTTTAATGAAGAAACATCAGCAAAAATGTTAAAGTTTTACATTGAAGGGTTTAGTTATTTTGATTTATCAGAGCAGAGGGCAGAGAGATTTTCCATAATTGTATTTGAAATAGAAAGACCTACAGGTACATTGTTATGAGACTATTAATACTGATTGCCATAATTGTTTTTATTTTAGATTGATTTAAACAGGATTATTAAATAACCTCTCCTGCTCACTGCCGCCCCCTGCTGGTTGTTAGCTCTCAGTTTATTTACACTGCATGCAGTCATGTAAAAATTCCTCAATGAACATTGATTATTGGCATGATGACAAGAAATACAGAAGCATTAGGTTTCCTTTGCAAAAGGAATAAAGGCTGTAGCCGTAGTCAGTTTTTATCTTAAAGGGATTTAAACATGCTTATGCAAAAATGATGCTTAATCCTCGCCTGCAGGCAGTCTTTTTTAGACCGGGTAGAACAAGAGCTCTCTTTCTCTTTATTGTGCTTTTCTCGCACATTTCTGAGCTCCAAAGCAGAACTGACCTGTGAGGTTGAACTCTGGAGCTGCAGGCTTCACAGTCAGGACCCTCGGCTCATTGTAGTCTCGATTGCGCAGAAGCACCATAGCCACAGACTGGACGTTACTGTTTGCTCCCTGAACAACCAGCAGATGAAGGAGGAGACGTTTGCAGTGCTCATAGACTTCCGGGTGCTGGTGATCAAAACCTGCAAAAAAGAAAACAAGGGAGAGGGATTTCATGAAGTATGAGACATCCAGTAAACACACTCCTCTTCCTGTATTTTTTAAAATGATGAATATGTTCATTTGCATATCTATCTACCTATAAAAATTGCATGTAGCAACAGGTGCAGGTAGGCACTCCACTCCACTTTGACGCCATGGTCAACAATGAGGTCTGTCAGCAGTATGACGGCAATGTTGCATCTTTAAGAAAAAAATATATAAAATGAGATACTTGACACAACAGTATGGAGCAAAAGGAGACGAAAAGGTGATGCATGTTGCACCTATGGAGAGGTACAGCAGGTGTGTTTGTTTCTGGCAGGTAGTCCACGAGAGGAGACCAACAGCCTCCTGTGGGGGGGAAGGGAAGAGGCTCCGGCCGGTTGTGATCCATCACTTTCAAACGCCAGTTAGCATAGAGTGGCATGGAGTCACCTGAAGAAGGGAGAGGGTTAACAGACATGATGGTGGGAAAGAAATGTGAATAGCGTTTAGTTTAGTGCTTCGAAGGGGGTTGATGTTCTCACTCTTTTCTTCCTCGTAGGATCCTCCAGAGCTGCTGCTGTAACGAGACTCCAGACGGTGGTGCTGGCGGTTCAGGTTACTGTTCAGCCCGCTGTAGATATCCAGGTGGGTGTAACTGCAGAACAGAAGAGTTAAAAGTCAAGAGCTAAATTCTCATCCATAGCATCAGCAAACATATCTCTGATTTAAAGTACATTTTCCAAAAACAATTTGAAGATCTGACTAAATCCTAAAAGATTATAAAGTAGCTGTTCTTATTTAAGATATCCCTCACAAGAGTTCAAACAAACAGCAGACTGAGACTTCAAAACAGAACTGCAGAAAAGAAGAGGCAAAAAGCAAAAAAATCCACTCAATAAAATTTTAATATTATTAGGTCTTACAGTATCTGTCATATTTCTCTACACTATCTACACAATCTACACTACAACAGGCACATTTTGTTGCTAGCAGCATTTTGGATGGAGTGCAAGAATTTCATTTAAAAAAACAATCCAAGAATGCATTTGTGAAACACATACACACTTTTTGTTTTGCACAAATCGATAGCTGCAAGCTCGACTACTGAGTTTACAATGAACCTGCAAAAGACACTGATAGGTTTTACATAAGTAGGCAATCATTATTGTTAGACTAATAGATTGTGCTTCCTTTGTTAAAGTAAATCACAGCTTTTTTGTGTGAGCAATAATTCATTTGCATGGAGCTTGAACCAACACGTGGGTGAGCAAAGGGAAGGAAAAGCTCTGTTAGCGAGGAGTTAAAAATTCCATCACTCAACTCTGGTAACAACCTCTGGTGTCTAGTGTGAAATATGAGACCTGAGATGCATTTCAGCTTGTACCTGTCCTCCATGTTAGAGTCTTTGATCTTGCCGTCATGATGACCTTCGTTTCCTGGCACCATGGTATTGCTGCTGGAGGTTGTTCCTGAAAGAGCGAGACACGATACTGTGAGAATCCAACATTTAATAACACAACATTCAGCATTTGAATCATGGCTGAATCATTTTACCTGAGGTGACTGAGGGGATCTTGTAACTGGAGGAGATGCGGTAATAAGGGGGGTTGTCCATGTGAGTGACCGCCGAGCTGACAGGATCCGTCAACTCGAGCTCACTCATCAACTCCTCCAGCAGCTGCATAGTCTTATCTCTGCCCAGGTAAACGACCACTCGTTTCACCTGAGGACACACAGTCAGACACATGAGGGGATGAGCACTTACCCCACAATTGGATTCAGTGCATGCCATAAAGGTCCTGTGACTTACATAGGGCAAGAGGCTGGGGTCACTGCTGACTCCTGACATACTGATGAGGAAGTGCAGAATGATTTTGAGGTTCTTTGGCCAGCTGTCTGCTAATGTGGTCCATACATTCTCAATCTCCGACCAAGCAAACTCATCCCCATACTGTAAAAAAAATAATCAGTTTCTCTCTTAACAATTCCAAAGTTGTTCTTTCCACTTCAATCTGAACGTGTCGGATTGCATCTTGTGTCTCACCTTTGCAGTCATGAACATGAGATTGTTAAGCACCATGGTTGTTGCACGCGGCGAGCCCCAGCCCTCTCCACGGAGCCACCTCCTGCTGTTGACCATCATGATCTCCCGCTCGTGCACATCCTCGTCCTCCTCGCCGCTGCCGCAGTCCTCCGGTCGACGTACAGTCGGCTTGAAGTCAACGAGCTCCACGTTGTTCATCCACGGGAGGAGGTAGTGTAACATGACCTGACGACCACCAGGATGTGCTGTCTGGATACGCTGGCTCACCTCTGGAGCAGGAACGGAAAGAGGGAAGATGTGAGGTAAAGCTGAGTCTATACCATTAAAAAGTAAAGGAGTGCATTGCCTATAAGTGTAACTTATATAAGTACTGATTGGGCTGACAGTGCTCCCATCTGGCCAGCAGGGAACTGGTACCAAGCATCTGAAGTGATTGGTTCATGAACACTCACAGTTTTTCTTTCTCCCTTTACTCTCTCCACAAATTCTGGATTTCTAGTCTCACTCTGCACAAACTGCTTCTTGAGGCTGACCAGTGCCCAGGTTGACCGGTCAGGTAGCCTGGGCTCACCTCTCAGGGGCACCAACTACCAGCAGCTGTATCAGCTGTGGAGTGCCTGTCTAATTGATATCCTGCAACAGCGTATTGAATCCAAAATAAACTGATTTTGTTCTTATTTAATTGAAATAAATAAGAGTTCAGATTCATTAATTATGATGCAATCATAAGTCCTGCATTGTATGTTTCTGTGCCAAACAAAAAAATGTTTTTACTTGCAATTTTCGCTGCAATATTATTCAGATATTTGTCAAGATTTGTAACACGCGATCACTTCTGTCCATGCTTATGTGAATATATATTATCATCTAAAATCAAAGTGTTCTGAACACACAGACAAAGATACCTGCTGTCACATACAAGTTAAATTAAGACCATTGACTTTCTGCATATTTCAACATGTTTCAATAACAACAGCAGCTGTAACAAACCTGAGAAGATGGGCAGAGTGAGCTCGGGGTAAGTTCTTGCAAGCTCCTCAGACAGCTGGTAGTAAGACACAGAGTAGAGGTGTGGCAGCGGTGAGGGAGGGGTCAGGATACCATCTGTTCGCAGGATCTCCAATTTGTGGGCGTAACGGAAGAGCTTGGGCTCCAGGATCTATTAGTTTCATGAACACAAACAATAACAATATATTGTACTTAGTACATGGAAAAAGCAGCTGTGTAGTGGTTACATTTAGTGCAAGTGTCAACTTTTTTGAAGAAATGTTTGTGACCTGTAACAGCTGCATGGCTGCCTCGTAGATGTCCCTGGAAGAATCAGCGGCCTTGAACAGAATCAAGTTCAGCAGCACCACAGTGTCAAACTGGTAATCCCTGATAGGAAATGTAAAGCCAATGCAGTATTTAGGTCACAATTCGACGACTCTTAAGGAACAAATAAACTTGCAGTAACAGGTTGAAGCTTTGCAATGCGTAGTACCTGTTGTGAAAGACATTAGCGATGGCCCTGAAGCAACCTGCAGCCACACGGCGTGAGCCGGTGTAGCAGCGGTCCACAGCCCAGAACATGAGGTTGCTCTGATCCGGGTTCAGCTCCAGCAGCAGCATCACCGCCTCACAACCCAGCTGGTGAACCTGAAAGAGACCACACAGCAGATGTAAGAAATATGGGCTCACTTCTCACAGGTGTCATGACACAATCCTGTAAGTTTTTAGTAAATGGCTCAAAGTTTAGTGTAAATAGTGAATTTATAAATACATTTTAAAGCAGTGTACATTTAAAACATAAGCCAGGCTTTAGGACTACTAGAATGGACAATGCAACTTTGTGATCGATATATTGCAGAAGTTAAATACAGATTACCTAACAAAGTTCCTTCAAATTTGTTAGCAAAATTACTCAAAACATGTACATAATATCTTAGAAATACAACACAATGAGCATTAAAATGATTTATAATATGGTCAATACAGCTTGTTGATGACGGTTCTATAAATTAATAATAATAATAATAATAATAATAATAATAATCTTTACTTTATTGATCCCGCAAGGGGAAATTCAGTTTTTAAGCTCTAATTAGTGAGATACCAGAATGCACAAAACAATGATTGAATCCTAATCAATTACTGGTAGCACTTTCATTGTTTTGCACTCTTTCTGTATGAAAAGTCTTATCACTGCCCTCTTGCAGTACTTCAGACCTCCACTGGGTAGTGCTACTGCAATGTGTTTAATCTGTGTGCATAACTTAAACCTCAGTAAAACTTGTCTGTACAGCCTGACTGAACCAGTTGCTTCTTATAAAAATGAATACAATGGTGGTTGACATCATTATGTACTACTCTTGTGTTAATAGCCATCATTACATCGATACATTGAGAATAGTATGGGACATGTTTATGACCTTGTAAAGGTTTTATGAGTTTTGATGAAGATCCAAATATGGGGGAGTGTCCTCTGCATGTAGGCTAATATGTCAAACCTTAAAGTGGTTAGTAATCTGTTTTAGCTTCAGACATGATACCTTCTTTTTTATACTCTAGACATTTGTTTCAGCGCTCATTCATATCTCTAATATCCAGAACTAAAGCGTAACCTCTAGCCAAGCTATAAAATAGTGATAATCAAAAATGACTGAGCTGTGTTTTTCCCTTCACCTTCTTGTCCTGAGAATCCAGGATGTTGTCTAGCCACTTGTAGAGGTAGCCATCGGAGGAAAGGCCAACATTGTCAGCCACAGGTCCACAACACAACACTGCAGACATGGCCTGAAACAAGAGAGAAAGACAACAGTTATCAGTGAAAATGGATTACATTGCATGCATGTACATGCATGTCTTTACTTGTGTTTGTGTGTACCTTTAGTGCACAATACTGATGGCGGTTGATCTGCATATTTCTGTCACTGTAGCGGTCCAAGGGGGTGAACATGATGCTGAAGGGACCGGCCCAGTGACTGAACAGCATGAACAGACTGTGTCTCAGTGACTGCTGGGGGAAGATGGTCCTCCTTTGATGCACTGAAAACAACAAGTCAATACAGAAGACATAATGCTTCACTCCAGCTTAAAACATTTAGAAGATATAATCTCATAACTGACTGAAACGACTCAGCAAATGACTAACAAAGAGGTATACCTGGGACATTCTGAATGATATTGGCCACCAGAGCACTGAAGTGACAGCGGATGTCCTTCAGTGTGTCAGAGTCCTTGTCATTTTCAGCCTCGAGCAGCTGCCTGGTCAGATCAACATACTCCAGCAACGTGCTGTTCAGAGAGTGGCTCTCTCCATCCAAGCCGCCACTGGCTCTGTAGGAAGAAAACAAACAAAAGATTATCTTAACAAGATAAGCTAAAAGAAAACTAAATCACTTTTATGGTGCAGTCAAAGTTTGTTCTGGATCACATACATCTGACTGATGACACCAGCATCAGCCAGCAGCTCAAAGATCCGGACCAGCTGGACTCTGAGGATGTCGCGACGCCTGCGCCGCTTCATGTTCTGCAGATTTAAAACAGCAGGATTTTAACTCTGTACATTTTCTTTTGTAAAATACAGACATTTGTCATAAGTTTTGAACCAACTGCACTTACTTCAGGTCTTCTTTCTAGAGCTTCTTTTATGATGGGATTTAGCTCCTCTATCAACTCTCTGAAGAATGGAGACATTTCATTTTTAATAAACAAACAAAGTTTAAAAGGTGTACCAAGGTGTTTATATACAGATCAGGCTGAGTGCTGTTTACCTGAAGGCCACGGGGTTGGTCCTGCCAAGCCCCAACACAAGAGACTCTGTGATGTCCATGCACTCAGAGCGCATCATAGGAACGATGTGTTTGAACAGGGAGGAGGGGGACGGAGTGCCAACAATCTGTTAACAGACAGAAAGAGTAATGTCAAGGTCTGAAACGTAAAATAAATCAAGTCTGCTTATGAACATCGGTTGTCACTATGTTACACAGAAATGTATTGCATTTTAATTCTGCTATTTTTCTGACAAATGCAAAAAAAACTTTAAAGCTCAGGACTTGGCATTATAGTGTTTCTATATTCTATTCTTGTCACTGCAGGTGAGGCCGACCTTTGAATCATAACTGTAGCCGCTGTCCGGCGTGGACGCCAGCGTCTCAGGCGGGGAGCAGCGGACGGAGCCAGAGGTGGAGGATGAGGAGCACATAGAGGGGGAGGAGGAGGCTGAGCTGCAGCAGAGGATCAGGTAGTTCCTCCAAAGGCCGACATAGGAGTCGCTGCTGTTCAGACTGTTCACTTTCTTGGCGTTGATGGGGCTGCTGAAGGTGGACAGGAATGAAGGGACAGAGATTAAGCACAGGATTTCCAAAAAGCGGAACAACACTGAACTGTGAACCCAGAAAACAGAGTAACTGCTTATATTACACCCAGGTTATTTATCTTGTGTCAAGGCCACTGGGATGGTTTCTTTTGGTACGTGCAATGACAATTTGCGGCCTTTTTTTATTGCACTGTGAGTACCAAGAGAGATTACTTATTAGGGTCAAAAAGTTTGGAATCTTCAACGTCAACACTGGCGATACAGCTCCACCTGGTCCCGATTTGCCAAACCAGGAGAAGTGGTCAA
The DNA here is from genome assembly GCF_963584025.1 of Labrus mixtus. Lineage (NCBI taxonomy): Eukaryota > Metazoa > Chordata > Actinopteri > Labriformes > Labridae > Labrus > Labrus mixtus. The sequence continues at coordinate 5,596,438 of NC_083614.1, read as the reverse complement.
AACTTGCCATTATATTTCCCCTCATGTCCAAAGTATGCACTTTGTACAACATGAATGTTTACTAAAGGTAGAATCAGTTCACAGACCTATCACATAACGTCATCTCAATAACATCATAACATGGCCCCTTTCAAAGACAGTCGACAATAAACACACCTATAATGATACAGTTTCAAACATGTGCAAACACACAGGACACAAAGACAGAGAGGCAAACTTACTTGATGTCAACTTGTGGAGACAGCAACTGCAGGCGGGTGTAGGCAAACATCCATGCGTAGTTGAGTGCAGTCGGGCAATGTTTGGGCAGGTTCTCCTGCCGCAGGTAGCTGGAGAAGCTGATGACCCAGGGGTCCTGGCCCTGAGTAACGTGGGCAAAGACCCAGATGTGCGATGGGCTCACCACATCAAACTGGTGGCTGATAGGAGATGAGCTCCACTCAGCCAGCGTCTGAAGATCAATCCCACTGGGACAGTAGAGCAGGTTGGTCTACAGAGAGAGGCAGGTTGAGTATTTGTTCACGCTCAATGGTTTGTATGGGTCGTGGCCTAGTGGTTAGTTTGCATGCCCCTTATAAAGCTGTAGTCCTCAACCAAGCAGCTGGGTTCATGTTCAGACCTGTGGCTCCTTTCCCACTCTCTCGTTCTCCCGGTTTCTGGCTCTATCAGCCGTCTATAATGGCATAAAAGCGCCCAAAAAAGTAATAAATAAATAAAAGAGACATATATACCTGGTCAGCTCCTGTGAGGTGAATAAAGCTCTCCAACACTGATGCACTTAATCTGTCCATTACATCGATGGCCAATTCTTCATCTCCCTGAAAGGACAAGGAAAACGACGGTCAAAAAACAAATAACTGCTAAGATTCACATAAATAAGACTGTTATTTGTGCTTTTTCTAATGTTGAAGTTATTACCTTGCCGATGCCCAGCGCGGTGTGTAACGCTCGGACCTCCTTCAGGACGTTGACAGCCAGCCTGCGTGTGGCAGGACGACAGCTACAGAGCACCACCAGAGCTAAACCCTCCACCATATGCAGCACGCCTAAGGGATGAGTGCGGTCCAGGGACAGAGAGTGACCACTGCTGGAGCCCTGTTAGAAAAAAACAAATGAACTCAAAACTAAACAAATTACAGGTACTGTAATACATATAATACTAAGGCTGCAACCAATTCAGAATTTTGTCGTCAAATCAGGATATGGCTCCTTAATATGAAGCTTTGACCATAATGTCTTTTTTTATTTCAGTTTAGCGCTACATCAAACTCCTATGTAACTCTACATGAGGATCATGTTTTACCTGCAAGATGTGATTTTTTTTGTACAGACAGGCTTTAATATACTTTTAGCTCTCCTTTTAAATCCTGTTCCTGTTGTTTTAAACTAGTTCATATATCTAGGGGAGGGTTATTAAGCTTGATTAATGAGCTTAAGTCCTGCAGAAGATATTTTAAGAGACCAATTTTAATTTGCTTAATTCACAGTTTTTACTTGTCTTTATTATTGTGTATGTTTTAGACGAGGAGGAGATTTCTGCAGATCGTTTGGCTGCCAGTAAAAATTTAATAATTAAGTAAAACGATAATTCAACTCCAGGTGAAAACAGTGTAGGGTAAATACTGAAAGGCCATTTTGATATTTGTTTTGTAAGTTTTCAGCCTGTCATGTTGTTTCTCCTGAAATGTTCTGTGTACAATGTTGATGCTAAAAAGAAAAAAAAATTGTGGACAATGTTGATGAACAAAAAGCCAGCGCAATGACCCGAGCCTTCTCAATTAATGATTTGAGTCATCCATTTTTAGAGGGACGTCCTATATAACACAAAAAATCCTGAGAGATGACTTAGTGGATCTAAAACGTTCTTGACCAACCTGCACGTCATGGCTTTTATTGCTGCTCTGCACCGCCTGCCTCCACTGGCTGATGAGCTGCAGTAACATCTTGACGGCATTGTCCAACAGTGTCGGGTGAACATCGGTCACCTCTCTGACAATAAAGTACACAAAGCCTGAGAGAACGTCCTCCCGCCACTCGGGGAAATCCACCATCAGGGCCTGGAGGGTGGTGAAGGCAAGGCCCCGCAGCTCCTCGTCCATGTGGATGGTCAATCTGTGGACCAAGACAAGACATTTTTTGAAGGTGTGGAAAATGTGAGGTATCTGTAGCACGCTGAGTGGAGGGGGAATTACTTTGCAAGAAGCTCTATAAGGTCTTGTCTGCTCATGCCGTCAGGTATCAGCCTTGGGATGGCGGCCACACAAGTACGGAACAGATCGATCTTTGGCTTCCTCTCTCCCCTGTAGCACAAAAAGCTGATGAGAAACATGCTAAAGGTTGAGCATACAGAGTACAAAGGGTGGTACCCAAAGTATGATTCAGGTTCATGGTTGCATACGTTATCATGTCCTCAGGCTCTTTGTTGGACATCTGCACGTTAGTCATGCTCATGGAGCGTCCCACTTCCTTGTCCAGGTGTCGCAGGATGTTATCTAAGGCTTTTCTTACTTGTGGGTAGTAAATAGACATGCCTGTAAAAAAAGCAGCAGAATAACTACACCAGGAAACAACAACACAATAAAGAGAACACAGTTCCAAAAATTCATTCTTGGGAGTTTTTTTCTCCTAAAGGTTCAAAAACCTACCTATGACCTTAGCTTCTTCATCAGTGAGGGTGGTGTTAAGGAAGATCTTTTTGACACGCAGCGTGTTACCAGAAGGCATGATGATCCCTGTAGTAGGCATCGGAGGCTCTCCATCTTTCTGCTGTAGGCTGTCAGCAATCACCAGGAACGCCCGCAAACCAATATTCATCCGCTGGTGGGGCAGAAGGAAAGGATCGGAAAGAATCCACAAAAACAACCACAATGAGGTTGTCAGAAATGTTCAAAACTTAACTTTTTTCAAAACCAAAACCGTCTCCATCATTTAAACAACTGAAAGTATTAAAGAACCAAAGCTTTAAAAAAAAAATAAAAATAAAAAGATTTCAGGTCTTTGATTCGGTACTGAAAGTTGCTAATATATTTGTGCAATTTAGACAGTGTGCAGGAAATTGCTTGGATTTTCTGGTGATTAAAAACAACAAGTTATGCAATATTGGGTGTCTAAGACATGTAGATCGTGACAACCCTACTGTAGATCAGAGCTATGAAACTAGTCTCTACTTTACCTCTGGGTTGATGGCAAAGGTTTTGTGAGATTTGCCCACACACAGGAGGTCATAGATTATCTCCTTCATAGCAAAGTCCAGTCTTTCCTGTAAAAAACAAGAAAACAGCAATTACTTGCATGCAGTAACTACATGCTGTATATCTACATTTAGATCAGATGTGAAATCCAGGTGTGTAAATTCATGCTACACTTACCTGAGCTATGAACTGGATGATCTTGACAAAGATGTTGAGGGGTGTGTCCCTGGGCACTACACTGCGGGAGCCTTTGGGGAATAGTGCTGAAACAATGCTGAGTAGTCGACTAGAGGGGGGGAAAGAGAATTTATTTTACACTTATTAGTGCTGAATCACAATGACCATGCAACCTTCTACTTTGTAGTCATGTTTGTGTGTGTGTGTGTGTGTTAATGGAACTGACCTCTGTGTGACAGTGTTGCTCTCACACTTGATCCTGATAATATAAACCCACAGCAGTCTATAGAGCGACTCCAGTGCTACACGGGACATTTTTGGGTCTTTGTTCTGTGGATGTCAAAAGAATAATATGAGCCACTCATTGATGTTTGTCAGTGTCATTACCCACCTGTGAGACTTAAGAGACCAGGTTGTTGCTCACCTTAGAAACTCAGATCAAACTGAAAACCTGGCAATTGTATTCAGTGAAAATGACATGATCGTTTTTCAGTCTTTGAGCATAACTTCTAATGAGTCGGGGATTGTTGTCTGGACAGTTTTAAGTCCACATGGTCTGATAAAAGTTACACTTTGAGACTTAAGAATTTTTCAGTAGCTATCATCCCCTTGTTTTGTCAAACTCTAACCCTTGATTACACACGGTAAATATGATATCAAGTGTAAAGCAGCAGCCAACAGTTGTCACTGGTCTGAATAATTATTTATTTATTACTATGTATTCTGCTGTTCCACCCAGGAGAGTCTCCAGAACTACTGATGATGAAGTTGTACCAACCTCTAGACTGAACAAAAGAGCTCCCTTAGTTTATAAAAGTATTTCATGGTGTGAACTAGAGGCACAGCCTTCAAATTAATTATCTCTTCTTTACTTAGATTGTCAGCTCAAGATGAAGTCAACAGAAAAACTAGTGGAAACACTTTAACACCAGCACCATCAAATGACAATTATGAGCCCTTTTCACACACCATTATCAACCAGAGGAAAATGTCTTTGGGAAAATAATCCAAGTCTCTGACACCATGAGTTTGATTAAAATTTCTATAAATAGTTGTGACCTGAGATAGAAGACATAAACTTTATATATTTAAAGATAGAGTAGAGTAGATGTTTCCTAAAAAAACATAAAAGTAATGCCAATCAATCATCACTTCTGGGCCTCTATAGATGTGTGGTGGTGACTGTGTCTGCAAGGACCCTGTCCTCTTTCTGGATTTTCATGTTTTCTTTTGGTTGACATGGGACATTTCTTGGCAGGGAGCTGGTGTGTTTCCCCCAGCCAATGACAGCGCACAGGTGAGTATGGGAGTGGATACAATGTAGAGGTGGAGTAGAAAATCGATACAGTATAGTATCGCAATATTTTGTGTGGCGATATTATATTGTCTCATGGCAGCCAAGTGTCGATATTTTTAACATGATATTTTAGATTATGCTTTTTTAATTTTTAACTGCTGAAGGGGTTGCACAATTTAGTTAAGAATTCATGTTCAAGTTCCATTAGACTGAAATATAAATAAAAAGACTGAAGTGAGATGAACAGACTGAGAATTTTATCTTGTTTGACAAAACAGTTCTTGATTTAGTTTAGTGTAGTGGACATAATATGCTGTTAAAAAGCTAAATCGCAATATATTGAATCGCAATTCTCAGCATATCGCAAAATGTTAAAAATCGTATTAGAATCATATCGTGGGGACTCTGGTGATTCCCACCCCTAATACAATGCCGCGTTTGGATGTGATTTTCAACCGGCAAATATAACAGACGGTGAAGTAGCGGCAAAGAAGAGAAAATATCAATCATATTGAGGTGAAACACAGAGCAAATAAAGCTAATTCCAAAATGAGGGTGAACCCTGCAGATTCTGAGTTAGCCTTCTTTCCGTTGGACAGGCAGGTGCCAAACACACATGGTTAGCTTATGCTAGCGTGCGGTAGCTTGCAGTGTATGAACAAGCACTAAACGTGATGTTCACTTCTGGGGGGCGATGAGCCCACAAGGAGGGGTCCAGTTTGAATGTTGTGTTTACAAGCAGCAACGAAAAAATGCAACTGACTCTATCTTTAAGGAGTAGTTCAGTCTTACCCATCATGTCACATGTTTGATGAAGACCCACATTGTGATATTTGGTGCACAGTTATACTGTGAGCAACCATGCGTGTGATTGAAGCATGGTCAAAATATTTTCTTATGACAGCTTTAACTTATTGGCATAACGGAGGAGCATCTCCTTTTATCTATGTTGACATTTAAAACAAAATTACCCTGAAAAATCTATTTTTTGGTAGATTTGGGGGGGGGGGGGGGGGGGGGCATTGCTGTCCATCTGCTAGTTCAGCAATGCCGATTAGCACAGATATCCCTTTACTTGGAGAGCACAGTGGAGATAATTATGATGATGGCACGGCATGGCTTAGGAAACAAATCCCAGCCACACACAACAGTGGATTGCTGAGGACTGATGTAGTCTCATGTCAGAGGGCTGCCTAAGATCACCACTGTCATACAATCACATACACCATCATGAACCTAACCCAAAAAAATAAGTCATTTTTGATGATTGAGTTTCTATAAAGATGTCATTATGTATTTCTAAATCTCGATCTGGTAAAAACTGACTCAGTTTGACTTTTGAGAAATGTACAGTTTACACTTGCCGTGACCCATCGTGTACTTAACACAGACTCATCAAGACTTAAGAATTTAACTCATTAAGTTTGATCTGCAGTAATCACACTTCTTAAAATAAAACCCGAGAGACACTTAGCTTGATTTTTGAAAGAAATCCAATCTGTGAACATTTAAAGTCTAACATGGTGTTGCTTTAAACTTAAATTAGGCACAACAGTTCACAACCTAGAATGTGCAAAAAGAAAACAGAGGGCACTGTGGTGAGGCTGCTAGTAGTTTTCCCACAAAGTAAGAAACAAACAAAAAACAAAATTTAGCAGAACACTCTGTACAAACACAAAAGCCCACATAGCAAAATAAAATGATCTTTTTAAAGGCTCTAAGAACTTCTCTGACCCCGGACTAGTGAATAGTAGGAATGCATAGTAAAGATTTTACTGATCATTATCACATTGATAAGTTATTTTAATTCGGACAAAGACAGATAAGTAGCATGTCAATCCTTTTAATATTAAGTGTGAAGTCTTTTTTTATAGTGTATGGCTAGAACTGCTTTGTTTTTTGGAGATGAAGGATTTCAAACAGATCCTGGATGTTAGTCTTCATGTTATTACAATAGTCTTGTACCTTTAAATACAGCTGAATCCTCTTCAAGTCAAACATGGTAATTTAGCATGTACTCTACAAATAGAGACTTGACTAAATTGCTAGAAACACGTTCATACTACCAAATCAAAAGGGATCACGACTGCCCACAAACACAAACCAGCCCAATGACAAAGCCGAAAAGCAACATCACAAGTTACAGACACTTCACGGATTCCTCTTCTCTACTTAAATAAAGTAACACATCAACGTCACTGTCACTACAGAGAATGACTCACAGCTCAACCAGGCAGAGGCACAACTGTACTAACTCTATGTCCACTTCAGGACCCGGACTGTGAGAAAAGAAGTGCAGCAGCAGAGAGGTCACTGACGCCAGATAACTCACCTGCAGCGTCTCAATCTGCTTTCGGATGCTGTTGTTAGACGGCATCTGGAGCGAGTCAGTGTGAGAAAAAGATCAAATGACAGGAGACAAAGAATGTGGGGGGGGGACATGCAAGTTATAAAAACAAAAATATGACCTAAACACATAAGACAAGAGCAGTCTAAAGAGTCTTTAACTCTTGTCAATGTGACAGGAAAAACTAGAAGCTACATCAATGAAATCAAATACAATGAATTGTTGAAACATGCCACTTGTGGATTTATTGGAGAAATTCACTGTGGCATGCTGGTACTACATAGTGGGGTTGGCAGTATACCACATTTGAAAACTACAATACGATTCCATGAAAAATTAAAATGATATGAATACCTGTTTAGATACCACGGCAATAAAAATTTGATGCATCCAATATTAGAAGTCTCTTGTTTTTTTTAATTATCAAATAATCAGGGAAACTTCTGCACACTGTCTAAACTACAAAAATATGTTTGTGCCATTTAGACAGTGCTCATTCTCTTATACAGGTTTTGGTTAAAGTATGACCAGCTTTGGAACTTTTAGATCATACCGATCATTAAAATAAAGGAGATTGTATAAAAGTATGGTAGTATCAAAAACAACCTTACTACATAGTAACAGTTCTTTTGTATTTGATATGGCGTTACATATTTCTACAAAGAGTGAGCAAAAAACTGAATTCAAAAGACTCAGTAAGGTCAAATTTGGTGTGCTGTGGTCTTGAAAGAAAAACACATAAACAGAGGAGAGGGAAATCTCAAAGGAATGAGGAAAAAAAAGTTAAAAGATGGGAGTGTAAATGATTTCAAAATCAAAAGTGAATCCCAATTGTCTGTTTCACCTACAAAGCCAACAAGCACCGATACCCCCCAATCAGCAGTCTGGTTAGATCCATGTCAAGCACACTTCACAATGAGATTGTTGGATTTGTCCCTGTGGACATCACATTTTAGTAGAGCGGCCTGATTACGGCAGAATCATTCACATTCTTAGTAAATCACTCTAAACAATAATAACACATGTTTGAGTCAATGTAAGAGAAGTGATAGCTGGTTTCCTCCTCCCTATTCAAACACTAATATCTAATCATTTATAATAATATAATTATTTATGATAAAATAGGGCTGGGATTATCAGTTATTGTTGTTCTGGTAATTGGCTTATATTATGATATTTATTTTAATCAATTAGGTAAAACTCTATAATGAAGTTAAATGATTTAAAAAGAGTTGTAATCTTTTCCCAGAGCCAAAGGTGACACCATCAACATCTCTTTGTGTTAAAGATAAAAATGGACAATACAGATACAAATGATTCCTTCCACTGATGGTTTCCAATTTGAGATAATTTAATGCTATGATTATTATTATTTTTTTTTTAGCAGGTGTTGTCTTGTATAACTTTCAGTTCCAGACACATCCAGCAAACACAGCAGTATGTTTGTTTGAGATGCTGGAACAAATTAGTCGTGCTGCTGCTTTTAGCTGTTTCGGGCTTCAGGCTGTAGACGAACGGGCAGTGGTTAGCTCTGCAAACCAAACCACTTCCATTTTGAAGGGGGGAGTAACTTTTTTGGGGAGAAGGCCTCGTCTTTGTTCATTTATTAGTTGACATTTCTTCTTGCATTACCAGGTTCACTATGAACGTCAGGAGCTCTTTGAAGCTGTGGCATCCTGTTATTTTCAAGTTCAACTGAAAACCTTAAACAAGTGTTTTTCAAAGCATACGGCAGCATTTGAATGGAGTATGTTACAGTATAGTTTCCTGCTTTAAGACTTTAAAATAATAACCTCAATCTTTTTGTATTTTGTGACTACATTTTGCAGACACTTCAATTTTATTTTGAGGTGGGTTCATTTATAAGCACTAAGGGGTTTTCTTCTGTGCATTTTGTACATACAGGTCTACTTCTGTCTTATTTTAATCTTCTTTCTTTTGCACAAATAAAGAGTTTAATTTATCATTTAAATGATTGCACTTAACTTGTATTTAAATGAATACATTTATCACTTGTTCTCTTTAAGATAAACAAAACAAAGATATTCAGTTTACAGTAAGTTTTCATCACACAGGAGAAAGGTTTCTTAACTTGATTATTTATACTGTTTATGCTTATAAGCTGCAGTCAAATTAAATTAAAATAAATAGTGAATCTGAGAATGCACATGCCTTTAATCTTTTTAAGGTAAATACAGCAGCCAAGGCGCCACTAATAAACCTGATCTCCCAAAAGCATGACAACCTGCCCATCCTTATTCAAATGTATGAAACATGAGTGCACACTGGGTGTTCAAATTAAAGTTATTTGTTAGTCATAGTAGAGGGGGCTGGTGAATCACAGCAGGGCCTTCTGGGAAATAGAAAACATGAGACTAGAAGTTATCTATATTAATTAAAAGTGAATAAATGCTAAAACATTAAAGCATGTTGTGAATGATTTCTCTGCTCTGTTTCCAGCAGACTTTCAATCTGCTAGAAAAAGAGACTTAAAAGTCCTTCTAGATTTTCAAAAGTGTCCACAGGGTTAAAATGACCGTCAATACAAGGAGCCCTAAATCAATAAAAAACCATCGCTACATTTCATCCTTTACACCAACACATTAAATACTCTCAATCACTGAATCATCGCCACCACTTAGAACACAGGTTGATTATGATTTTCAAATCAAGGAGGACTAATACAATCACAAGGGTGAAGGAGAAGGCTGGAATGAGATCACTGAGAAGATGGACAACCATTGGAGATTACAATCACAGAGACGCAAACAGAAATCTATCCACCACACGATCACACAATCTCCACAGAGGGCAATCGATGCAGAACGGACAGACAGTCATCGAGTCAGTCGGTCAGTCGGTAATTTCATCAATGAGTTACTGAATTGGCTCCATGATGGTCAGGGAGAGAGGAGGAAAGTAGGTTTGATCTGTTTGTAATTGGTTTACAAGGAGCCATTAACAGACCTGAGTAAAAACAGCACTTGAGATAACATGCAGTATGGAAGGTGCATCAATCTGAGATGGAAGCTGTTTTGGAGGTTGAGTTAAAATATGCTTCACTTTATTGTATTACATTTAATGAGAGATTAGTTTAATAATCTTATTTCATGTGTGCATTTTGTCCATTCTGAGCACGTGTTGTAGCCTTGTTATTAAAATTAAAATCGGCTTTCCCTGTATCAAATCAAGTGCTATTCCTGTCAAGATCTGGTTGTTGATAGTGCAGGGGGAAAGAACATTATGATCTTCAGACAGAACCACAGAACCAAGACTACTTCTTCAATCAGTGGTATTACAGCATGTACTAACAGAAGAGGATCATCAGACAAAAATCATTTAATCAATAATTAATGCTTATGCCTTCAGAGGTTCATTAGTCTCATGGTTAAAAAAAACCCAGAATTTATTAACTTGACCGTGCTTCATACTGTCATCAAAGACACAAAACTGTAATTATAGGTTTCATAACACAAGTCTTAAGACCTAAACTGAATTATGCACTGTCAAGCCAAATACAGTGCCCTCAAGAAACTTCACTGTACTACATTTTAGAGCACAAGGTGACAAACTTTTATGAAATGACTGGGAGAGAAGAGTCAGGCTGGCCGTACCTTCAGGTGAGAGAGGCAGTTCTGGAGGAAGATGTGCCAGTTGTTGAGGAAGAACTGCTTCTGACTGACACACAGTAAGCATGTCACCAGGGGATAGAGAGCCTGGAGGGACACAGAGAACAATGTCAGCATCAAAACAGCCAAGAGGGTATGTTAGTTAGAAGACAGTGTTAGAGGCAAATCAGATTTGTCTCACAGCTAAAGAAAAACGATTTGTTCTGCTGCGATTCACACTCCGGTTGTCAATATATTATCATTTAAATTGATACGATTTTGGTTGAAATAAAAAAAAAATCCATACCGGTTTTGATACTATGGCAACAAAAGTAAAAGTCCTCTGCACCCAATATGGCTTTATTATTTTTAATTACAAAAATAAAATCAAAAATAGAATTTAAAATTCTGAATTTGGCACTACTTTAAGTCGTAATAGCTCGAACAGGTTGACAACTTTTCAGTACCAAAACGTTTCTAATGTCGGTTCATCTATCTACCGATCTATTTTTTGTAATGAAGACAGTTTGCCCTGCACACTGTTGCATGCAATTTTTGATTGACTAACACCCAATTCACACATACTCCGTGCGCGCCGCAGTCCGTCAGCGCCACGGTTTTGCTCCGTCGGACGGCTCGCGCCCATTCACACTGGATCCGTTTCTGGGACATCAGCGCACCCATAACACATCACAGGAGAACTACAAGATCCCGCGGGAATAAAGAGAAAAACATGCAAACAACATGTTGCTTTGTCTTTCTGAGGATGCATTGTTGTTCATTCGGTTCCTGTTTTGATGTATTGTTGATAAAGTGATGAAAAATACGATCGCGAGTCCGTATATTGTGTTTTATTTTGAAATTGACCGGATGCTCTGTGTGTTTCCTTGTCTCACTTCCTGTCCGGGCTGTCATATTCTGTCCAGCTTGACGCGTGCCTCCAGCGCACTCCGGCGAAAATAGACTCGCTGCGTATTTGAAACGGAGCAGAGCGTGAGTATGTGTGAATTGGGGGTTATTCCTCTCCCACACACCTGTCTTATAATATAGATAAAGCTTTGGTACTTTTTGATACTACTGATGATTAAAACAAAGCAGATTGTTTTAAAAACATGGTATCAAAAAGCAGCCCAATAGCAAACATTTTGACAACTTTACTGCACACACACTCAGACATGCACACTCACACAGAGCTTATCTGATATGCAGCCGGATCCGACTTTACATACCACCATCATCTCCCCCAATTAAGCCTCTGTCACTATCTGCCATGGCGGGTCAGCATTGGAAAGACCTCGCCCCCAACATTTCCTTCTGTATGTTACGTATTGCGGATAAGGCAAAACACAGGCGGAAATATCCCACCTTGAACTGGCAACATCAAAGCACCTGTAGTTAACATTTTACTACATCCTAGCTTTGTCAGTAAGTGCCTGGCTTTAAAAGCAAAGCATGAGAAATGGAGGTTCATCATCTTGCCCTGCAACCAATCAGGCTGTCAAATCTCAGGGTCCAATTAGTGACCATTCTGGTGCAGCCACTCTGAGCATCCATACTATACAGACATTGAAATCACATTTGCAGAAGTCCATTTTGCGTGTTTTTGCAAACAATTCTCTATAAATCAATCTTGATATGCCAAAAATGGATTTGAGCTTACAGTCTGGACAAGGTCTAAATGTTTTGTAGGGACATTAAGTAATTCACCACTCGTGATCAAATTATACGCCCAAAAGCCCTGAAAACAACAGACAGCATCAGCAGACTCATAACCAGACATTAGCTGCTCAATTCACCATACTTCTGTGAAACAAAACAGACTAAAAGTGAAGTTCAGTATTTTTTGTTAATGGATAAAAATGAGGAACTGGGTGTGCTGCAGCTGATATAAACATTGATGAAATGCAGGAAAGTAAGACACAACAGGAGCAAGAAATAATAAAGATGCAGAGTTGATATTGATAGAATAGAGATAAAAGTAGGACGGTCTAATTTTTTACCAAAGAGTGCTTCTTTCTGGAACTTAGGTCAAACGTTGTCTGGTACAGCATCTCCACAAAGTTCTTCAGGCACGGCACATTGACTTCGTTTTTCACGGCCTGAGGAAAAAAACAAGTCATTAGTACGGATGTCATATTGAAAGTGCATACAGGGATTGATTGATGAAGACTGAAACCGTGGAAATTCCTTAAAATGTTACTCACAGCAGCGACAGGGATAAGGATCTCCACAAAAAGGCCTGCTAGAGCATGCTTTATGTCTTTATCCTTGACTTCCAGGAAATACTGGGCACATTCCTGAGAAAGGACACCAAAGGCACTTGTTATATGAAGAACATACAAAGAATATATGGACACAGGAGGGGGGTACAGTTGGACATAGAGATACTGTGTATTGGGGGGAGGGGAGCTATGAGTACTGAATTACGACGTTTCAATAGATTATTTTTTATTAATGATAATCCCTTATCTCCTTATTTGCTCACACTGTTGATGCCAACAGGCAAGAAAGGATGAGCCATATTATCATAAAAATGTATGAATGGATGGAGTTGTATGTTACTGCCACTTCATTCAGAACTACAAGAAGCCTGCTGTCCTACAGACAAGCTATTCAAATGACTGGCAATAGATAGGACGGTGATATTTTCACACTGCAGCACTTTGACATTTATATCAAATGTGAAGTGTGACAAGTGAAATACATTGTGATTGTTTTTCTTAGAGGCTCACCTCAGAGCAGCAGCTGAGGAGTGTGGGTGTGTTGGAGAAACTCTAGTTTGCACTGCAGCATCAGTAGCATGGTGTTTATAACCAATGCATACTTTTTGTGAGTACTAGAGTACAATGTAATTATTTGAATATTAAAATAACTTAAAATCTCCATCTCTTGTATTAAGACATGTCCAGGTTTAGATTGTAACTTCTAATAAAGATTGGCAGATGCATCAGCATCTACTGCCCTCTTCTTTGTGCAGTTTGCATTTGTTGTGACGCACTTCATCATTGAACTGCGTGTGTAAAAAGTGTGCTGCACGAATAAGAAAACTACGTCTCAGCTTGAATCAACAAAATGTCTATTGTTATCCAAATAAAAATGTCCTAATAATGACTAATCTGAGACAGAAAGTATGAAGACACATAACTGATGCAGAACCAACAACAGCTGTTCACATGATCAAAAAAGAAATCAATGAGTAAATAAAAGATGCTTTACCGAGGCAAGAAACACTCATTCAAACATATTGACTTTAATAAAGGACAAGCTAAATTAAAATAGTTTTTATATCTTAAATAATATAAATGTATCTATCCTTTATAGACTCTTAAAGATCATCATATGGACAGAAGCCATGAAATGTGCTGAAACAGAGGGACGGTCATAAACAATGCTAAGTTCCATTAACACATTAGTGAAATCAGGCTAATGTTAAGAGAACAGTGAGTGTGTTTTTATGCACTCTTGAAGGCAAGTAAAAAATGCTCCATTCACAACTCTGAAACAAACACACACTAACGCACGCACGCACGCACACACTTCTTGGCACACCCCACCCTTGATCGTTACTCATCGAGCTTTATGAGCCACTGCTACAGAGAGCTGCTGCTGAGCTTGAACAAAGGCGCAGCGGTGAAATGAGATGTCTGCTGCAATTTAGCAAAAACACACATATCTGCCACACTTACTGTACAGACACTCAGGCAAACATGCAGAAATAAACGACTATCATTTACCTGCATGAACTGAAAAGAGGCCTCAAAGTCCTCCACAGGATACATTTTAACCCTGAAGAACTTCATGCCCATGATGAGACTGATGATGCTCTGGACTACGTAGGGACTCTGCTCTTTCTGCCGGAGCTCCTTCAGTTCTGTGATGAACTTCTTTCTTACTGCCTGAAACCTGAGCACGGATAAAGAAATCAACAGAGGCATATTAAAACCTCCCACCATAATAAAATAGGTTATTATTTAGTCATTTTCCCACTGAGCGTGCTTACTTTGACTGTGTAAGGACTCCGATGACCTCAGCATACAGGTCTGCAATGATGTGCACATTGCCAGTGTTGGGGCCACAGTACCTGAAGCATTAAACAACAAAGAGGTAACGACTCTGCAGAAAACAACAAAAGGACTTTGAAAGTGAACAGTTGAAGTTGTGTTGAAGAGTAATTAAGGTAATGATTTAGTTTTTAAAGTGACACCATGACCTCGGGTTGCAAAGAATCTCTCAGTGCATGATTTGATTCATTACATTTTCAACTTTTTATTTCACAAAACTGATAAGCCAGCGAATGTGTTCATGCAAACTAGCTTTCCACTCTTATTCCAACTAAGACTTTTATTCTGTATCTGATTATGTCTTCATCAGCCATGTAGCAGGAATATTGTCTTTCTTTAGTGCATGACAACGTTGTCTTTATGACATTCCTGATAGACCATCAAATGTTGAAAACCAGTAACTTCAACAAGACAGGAGGACTTTCGACGTGTATTGAACTTTTTTGTATTATTTCTCCCTCGTCTGTGACTCTGCCAGCAGCCATGCCTCTCCAAAAGTGCAGCTGCTGGCGACTGATAAAACTACATTCAGTCATTTGTGATGTTTTGTTAGTAAAAATTGCAAATGAGTGTGCACAAGTAGCCATGAAGGTAGATTTGGGAAAAAAAGAACTGGGAGAATCACCGATCATGCTTATGACCTGCTAAAAAAAAGAGTGCTAAAGCTTATTTGATACATTTTGGATTTAGTACGACCATCATGAAACCCTGCCATGACTGTAGAGCCGGTCTATTTAAATGGGAAACAAAGGAAATGACTGATTTCCTACTGGAATGCAAAACACAAAGTGGACTGCAAGTGTTCAGTGCTATGTGTTATAATGTGTTATAATTTGTTATTTTCTGTATGTTGATGTTTACTCACCCCTCTTTGTGTTTAAAGTGCTTGAATGCCAGGTTCAGAACTTCATGTACTAAAACATCTGGCACTGGATGAAGAGGAATCTGTGACGTACACAAGGAACCATTGGTTTTATTAGAAGCATTGATAGTCTTCATTCTTTCTCTCCTGCTACCATTCAGGGCCCTCCCTACAGGAGCAGAGCCAAGGACAACTTAGCTCTGGTCTCCAGGGTTTGGCTTTTACTTCAGAATGCTGCCTAGATTTGGACGGTCCACTTTGGACACAGTCTCAGTGGAGAGTTGGTCTGTTGCCAATGTGTTTATTTACTGTGTTCCCTGTGGGGGGAGACTTCACTGAAAAACTCTGCGATTCATTTCTCTACCACAGAAGATAAATAGATAAACTGTACAACAAAACCTATTAAATAATACTGTAACCTTTTTGAGCCTGCAAATCCCTACAAAGACAATTAACAGAGGAAAGTAACCAAAGTGCCAACGCTCTTATTAAAGGTAAGAGATGCCCTGGGAGAACATTTGAAATAATTGTTAGCAAAAAAGCGTGGACAAAGACTTCAACAATTATACATACTTTTGAATTGAATCAATAATCTAAGGTTATGAGAACTCCTTCATCTATTTAACAGTGTTTAATGTAAAGATAAAATGGATAGGACTTTATTTAGCGTCAACATATCTCAACAATAACACATGTTGAAATGTAAATCATATTAGACGTAGTGCATATGTTACTGTTGTAAAGTACTGACACTGATAACTACTTGGTAGGTGTTTGGATAAGATGTCAATGTTAGTCAGATAGTTGGAAGGCATTTCCCTTTTCTCTATGTAAGCATGACCCTGGCATCTCAACAGGCAAATACTTCTGATCAATTATTTAAGTCACAGGGTCAGATAGATAACTCACCTGTTTTAGAACTTCCACAGAAACTAAACAAAAAATGAAATCTATGGCTAAGTCCCTCCGTTCCAAAAGGTAATCTTTATCCCGGTGCTGTTCATCCCTGCAAAACAAGAGAGAGAGAAGTTCATCTTCAAACTAAAAAGTAATTACTGAAAAGTATGTGTTCATGATGGTAAAAAAAAAAAAGACAGGCAAGTACAAGAGAAACAAAGACGATCCTCTCACCCTTTGGACTTGGTGCTGGAGCGAGGTCTGTACTCATAAGACTCGTCTTCAGTGCCACTCTGCCGCCGGTACCAGTCGAACAGCGTGCGCAGTAATGAGGGCAAACAGTGTTCTGCTATTGAGCTCATAGAGCTTATTAACTGCAAAACAACAACATACAGACATTAGATCAAGGCTGGCAAAATGTTCAATGCATTGATACTTTACGAACACAACTTGTTTGTAAATGTTACATTCTCCAATATTTGAATGAACGATAGAAAAGTGCAGAAGCTTTAGAAAAAGGACATCCATTTCATCAGACAGCTGCTTTGAAGAAGAAGAAATCCACCAAAAATTGGAATGTGCAGGAGTTTGCCTGCAGTTTAGGAGGTAGGACTTCTATTTTTCTGGCCATGGTATCGTAACAGGTAGTGATATTGTTTTGATTGATCCTCAATAGGTGCACTCATTATTATTAGTTAACCTGACCCACACATTCCTTACTTGTAAACCAACAGACTGAGTGTATGTAATTTAAAATATGCTTATAAAAATAATAATAAAATCTGAATAGCACATTCAGTGCCAGCCTGAATGTCAGTCTGAAAAAAAACAACAACTGAAAAACTGTAAAATCCACCATAACTCATTCCTTATTAAAACTGCAATATAATAATAATGAATAATATGTCCATGATAACAAAGTGCAATATTGAAACAAACAGTGCAATAACCTTGAATATGTGTGTATATATTCCATCTGACTCTTATTTGTATAAATATTTTTTGTACCTATAATTGAAATCTTACTTACATTCATATTCTATTTGATTAATGTTTTCATTTCTATATTTCTACTGCTATACTGTATATTTTGGAGAAACTGTAACAATCGAATTTCCCTCTGGGATTAATAAAGTTTTTCTGATTCTGACTGACAAGCAATAATTATAAATGGAAGTTTGTTAAATAACTGAGCAGCACATAAGCTGAATATTGAACACAAGTTTTCTCACCTAAAGGGTGACATATTGTAGCTATTGATTATATTGGGTGTGCTTAGCGGATGACATCATACAGCTCGACCTCGACAATACATACAGCTCTGCTCTGTTTGTTCATAAGCAACACCAGAGATACAATCAGCTGTTCTTAAAACATAAAGACATCAATAATGATAAGAACTTTAAGCCCCAAAGTATATCAAATTCACTGTTACAGATGATCTACAACGACTTCTTTGTTGCTGTAGTAACAACTGTATTAACAAGTAAATACAGAAAAGAAGAAATCAGCACTTTAGTAACTAATGATTTCAGTGAAATGAGTCAGACAATACATAAAACATGAGATGAGGTGGTCAGTATGCATAAGCTATTGAAGTGTGTGTTTATGTGTGTGCATCTGTGTGTATAAGGTCCAGTGCAGCGGGATGAGAGAGGTGGATGATGGATGTGAGGCAAGAGAGTTATGCAACTGCTCCCTCTGCCCTTATGGCACGGGGCAGATTCACTCCAGCACCCAATGCTGATTTACTGCTGAGGATGACACAGCGATTCTACGCTCTCACTTTTGGGCTCTCTGTACCCATTTTCTCTCCCTCACTCACAAAGGGACAGCTGGATCTATAGCACCATATCCTCGTTGGCTTTGTGTTGTGCTGAACAAAGCATTCTGCAGCAGGCAGCCCTATTGTAAAGAGTTCTGCACCAGCTAAATATGAGGGACGGACGGGGCATTGAGTGGGTGGAGCTGGGGGAATCAAATACTGCACACATTCACAGGAGGTAGGAGAGGATGGGAGAACGAGAATACCGTACAGAAATACACCCCGACCACAGTACTGACCTGATCAAATTGTGCATCTTCCCCTCTTTGGAGGGACCGGGACAGGGGTTTCTCCTGTTAAGAGGATGGAGATGGAGATAAATGATTCAGAAAAATGGTGTTACAAACCTCCAAAGACAATAATTGAAGTACAATATCGGATTTTTGGCAATACAGTAATTCATGTAGCCTCATGAAAACGCCCCGCCAGGGCCACCTGTGTTGATCAGAGCAATAAATTGATTTAATTTCTGGTTTAGGTAAACTGTTTAAAAATTAAAAATAAATGAATCCACTTGATAATCTCAGTACAGATCTGCCACCACCTCCCTGAACTCCTATAGTTCATGTATTGTGTATGTTCCCCTAAGACACAGCTGAAACATAATGGCCTGCTCTATGGCTAATAAAAGTCAAGAGGTTGTTTTCCAAAATGAGTCTCCTAATTTGTATGAATCTTTTGCAGCATACAACTTTTGCAATCTAACCACTTTCTGTTCATCTAAAGTCTTTAGACTCTGAAAGCAGCAGAAAGCCTTTCAGATCTACCACCATCTCAAACATGGCTGGGTGAGAAACTTGCGTTGCAATGCGAGTTTCACAAGAAGCCAAAAAAAGCGGCCAAAAAGAAACTAAAACTAGCATAAGAGTTTTCCAATATCTGATATTAGAAGGAGAAAACCCAACAAAGGGACAAATATTAATGATATTTGTTGTTTTTTTCTGGCTGCTGTCACTTCATTTTTGATCTTTTTTTATTGAGCTCTAGCCTTAACAGGCTTCTGGCCCGAGCTCTGCCTTCATTTCTTTACTGGGTATCTTGTGTGCATTCAGATCTGTTTTTTTTCCCTTATTATTTGTCGATTTGTGTAATTGTCTTTTTTTCTTGTTTTATTTGTAAAGCATGTTGTTACTTGTTTTTGAAAAGTTCTATATAAATAGGTTAATGTTATTAATTTTGTTCTTGCTGTCTACATGTATCTCCATCTATCTGTCATCATTCTTAATGTGATTCAGATCTGTATGATTAAAAGTGATTGGTTCAGTTATGGTGGTGTTTCACATTGCCATGGATACTAGTTTATATCACACACAAAAAACACCTGCAAGTAGGTTAACTCAAAAGTCAACAACTCTGCAGACTAATCAACAAGTGAGTTATATTAGTGTTATTTGTTAGTTCTTTTAAACAAAAAATAAAACATGCATATAATTGTGATCGGCTCACTTAATGTACCTAAAAGACCAGAGTGCTGCTTTTGTCAGGTGTGATGTGACAAAACTTGTGGTTTTATTATTAGGCCAAATCAACCGCTTCCTCCATCACGTAAAGGAGAGCAACTAAGCTGAATAGAGAAAACTGATTGGAGGAACGGACGAGTCAAATGGTGGTCAATTCAGTATTTTAATCATCCATACAGCTCATGTGCCTCTCCTGCCTGTTTCCTTTAAAAAAAACTTTCAGTTTTTTCCTGAGCAGATAAAAGGCACGGCAGTTAGTTGCAAAAGAAAGGAGGTTATCTCAGCAGAGTGCTTCACATCACGTGTTGCGTGTTGAATTTCATTTCCTGTGTTTCTTGACACCACCTCCCCCCCCCCCCCATCCTCCTGTGGACTCACCAGCGGTTCAGCCATCACCATCTCGATCTTTTTCTCCGCCAGCACAGCGAACTCAGCAAATAGACTCTTGATGACAAACTCCCCCGGCTTGAGCTCGGGGTCGATGGTGATGCTCGACATGGCGGCGATGTTGTGTTTCTCCCACAAGAGGGGAGTCACCGAGGAGGGGGCACGGCGTCTACTCACGCTGCTGCTGACTGGGGCAGAAGCTGTGGGGAGAGAGCAGAGGGTAGAGGTTAGGAAATAATACAGTGGGAGGCAAAGCGGCAGGGTCAAAACGAGAACAACACTCTGGTGAAGAATGCCATGTCATGCTACAGTTCTTATCCAAACAGGAGCAGAGACATTTCCTTAAGAGGCAAATTGACTGAACTAAGCAGAACTGAGCCGAAGAGAAATGTTGCTATTTTAAATGAAGACGAGGAGAATAAGGAGAAATAGATTACAAAGTCTAACAGATCACCAGGTGCAGCTGTGACGACCCATCCATAGCACTAAAAAGTACCAAAGCTTTAAAGAAAACTACAGACCTTCAGTCATGTTTTTAACCTAAAGTTGCCACAAGCACGGTCTCAATTGCAAAGATACATTGGAAACATTTTGGTACGAAAAACACTGTTCTCCTGCAGGAATTTGCTTACATGTTCTGATAATTAAAACAAGAAACAATTGTGGGTGCCTTGGACCTCTTGTTTTATAGCCATGGTATCAAAACAGATACTGATTTGTTGATTTTTGCTAACATCTCATCACAGTTTAAAAGTCTGGTAACCCTGCTGTACAGCTACTAAAGACAAGCAGTAGCAATGTCTTGGATTTATCCCATTACACTAATTTAGAGCCAATTACATCACATTTCCTCACAATCTCTACAGCTGTATAGTCAATAAACGTGGTTTGTTAATCTTTTTTAGAGTAGCCTTTAAAATACAATTCAAATTCTAACAACACACTTACACACAAAGACTGAAGAAAGTAAGGTGATGATGAGGGTAACGCTGGCGAGTCTGCAGAGCTTCTTCTTCCTGATTCATCTAAGGTCACTTAGAGAGACCTGAGCTCTCGGGCACATTTACATGTGGCTCAGCTCATTTGGTCATCCTATTCAAATAGTCTAAGCAAACTTTAAGTTTCTAGGGTTTGGACTTTAGGGAGATGGCCAACAGAGAGCCAATAGCTTTGTAAGAAGATGTTAACATGTTACATATAATGTTCTGACATCTTTATACTTGTAATGCCATGTAGGGTAGATTTAGATCATATGTACAAGACCATAAAGACTTGTAATGTAGGAACATGATCCACCGATTCTTTAAGAAAAAAATGAATTCCTATTAAGCCAATAATTGACATCTTGCTGCAGCAGCATATGTTTGCTTTTTAAACCACAGAAATACAACTTGTAAAGCATGTGCAAAAGGCATACACAGAGTTATAAATGTCTACTATAAATGTAGTTTATCACTCACATGTAATCATCTGGTATCAATAGATAAAGGGTTAATATTAGCACAAACTAAAAGTCTTTAAAGTCACCAAAGTAACAGATCTGTATGAGTTGCTATTTAAAAATAGAAATAAAAGTGTGAAAACTGCATAGTCATCATGATGACATTGTTGTCCAGGTAGACGCTGCGTTGTGAGCCAAGTTTCTGTCTACTCAAATTAACCAGGCTTCATAACATTCAATAGTGCTCATGAGATTTATGCTCCAGCTGGGACACAACTTCCAGTCCAGTTCACAATGGTTCAGGTCCAGCCAATAGTGACTGACCCTTTACCTCATTCCCTCCCAGGAAAAGCCTCGTTCTGTTTCTTCCT
This sequence comes from Labrus mixtus, assembly GCF_963584025.1. Lineage (NCBI taxonomy): Eukaryota > Metazoa > Chordata > Actinopteri > Labriformes > Labridae > Labrus > Labrus mixtus. The sequence continues at coordinate 5,574,514 of NC_083614.1, read as the reverse complement.
GGTTGTCACAGAAACACTCGTGCATTCTTGATACAATGAACACAATTGAGGAGCAGAAGTGCAGGAAGACATACGTTTTTCAGCTGAGGAGAAGCATTCATACCCCGGATATGAAGCTTTTTTTATATTTCATAAATAATAAATATGCTCATTGAGACATACTTTGCACAATGATGAAGAAAGGTTTCTAAATGTTGTTGTTATCAGACTTTAGATCCTGAATGTTTACACACAGGGCTTACCTTTCATTCACACATTTACCAAGCCTCCAGGAAGAGTGCCAAACTTTGAAGCCAGTTTTACAAGGTGACCAAATTCTCATTAAAACTACGGGGCCAATATGTGAGGCATACTGGCCTCAAAAGACTTTCCTCCCATTTACTGACAAGACCCCTGTAAATCTGCTTACATTTGATAACATTATTAGCTTCAAAGTACAACAATCAAATAGTCATCATTTAAATCATTAAGTTGTTAAATTCACTATAAACACAATCCAGAGTCTTTTATCCTGGCATGCATAAAGCCTGGTTAATACATCTGCATCAAATGTACACCGTAGATACATCATAGCATTGCATACTGGTGTGTTTATGTGTTTGTGTAGCTCTGCAATGCTGCGCCTACAAACATTAGATCAAAGATTAATGTTATCACACTGTAGGACAAACTACCATTTCAAAATATTGAACTTATGAACTTTTGTATGAAATAGAATCTAGTTTAAAGATCTCAAATTCAAAACTCAAGATCTGATCTACAGTATACCATCGACATCTATCCCCCTCCTCACCCCTAAAAAATAATAACTAAATAAAGTTCAAGTAAAATTTGACCTCTGTGATTAAATAATCCTTCAATAACAGTCAATGTGTTCTGAGAGAGCAATGAGAAGTGGGGAGTTGGCTCAGGCAGCAAAGTGAGCGTTAGCTGTGTTGTGGTCATGTTGTCCAGCAGCACAGAGAGCCTTTCAAGCATTTCCCTCTTTGTTTACTGTGCTTCACCAACACCCCCAATGATGTCACATAGCCAGCTCTTAATAGCCAATCAGTGCCATGTGCTCTACCCCCTCCATCCTTCTTTTCTCTCCCACCCTGGGCCAGCTGGATTGTAGACTTGTTCACACAAATGAATACCCCAACACTGTGATCTTCCATTAAACGACAAAACGAGACAGAGAAAAAAACAAGGCATCCTTTTCTGGGTCTTTTTCTACCCATTATATGCCAATTGTTTGTGTGCATGCCATCCTGACCCAGCTGTATGAATATCTGTGACAGATCAACATAAATGTAAGGTTGCTGTTACAAGCCTGAAACTGAAACTCTAGTGACCCACTTATGGCACTCGGGTCAGGTTCTCTTCTCAAATCAAAAATGCAAAAGATTCAAGCATGCTTTGTTTGTCATGTCAAATGAAAAACCAAGCTTGACAAACAAACAAACGTTTATGTTTGAAATGACTATGTTGTGCACCTAAAGTCAATATTAAGATTAATCTATCAATATACATTTTGTAAGAGGTCTCCTCTCCAAAACAGACAGACCTGATCATTTCAACATAAATGAACACAACGAATGAAGTGGTTTCACATTAAAAAAGCTCAATCAAAGCTTTTTAATTAGATATAAAACATCAGGAGGAATTCTAGCTGAGAAGCCACTTACTTCAAATAAAGGCAAAAAAATAAATACATTTCAAAAGTAGTGCTCTTCCAACGCTCTTCAGCTGTGTTTAGTGTGCAGTAAGATGAGCTGCACCAAACTTTAGTTAAGCTTGTTTCTCTCATGACTACAGACCAGATAGATCCAAAAATCCAGCAGATTACATAGTGTACATCTAGCTTTGTAACAACTTGAAAACAGTTCAAAAAGCTGGCAGACCAGCCAACATCCAGTATGAAAGCTGAAAGACTCTGAAAGGCTGATAGAGAAGTATGTGGTGTGCAGTAAGCAAATCTTCAACAGACATTATTTAAAGTCAGGTAGATCCCGAGAATAAAGATCTATCTATCCAGTGGGTTGTGCCATTCAACATTTTCAAATGACAATAAAAAAACCTGAATAGAAACATGGCATGTTCTCAAGTTTCATTGGTTTCTGATTTCCCATGGGGGAGAGTTTAGTTATTCTTCCTACTCAAATCTCTCCAAGTCTTCCGCCCAAATACAAATTTCCTGGTCTGTTGTCCAAGATTACACTGGTATCCAAGTGATTCAGACCATTTGAACCTCAAACATGGCCAGTACTGCAACTACAGTTTTTTATAGAAATGTGTTTAAAGCTGTATAAGAAAACGTTTGGTTTTGGAGAAGCCTATGAGCCCCGCTCTGCAACAGTCTGTAGTTGTGCTTAAGAAACACATTGCACAACTATCATAACAGTGACTCCACCTTGTCACAGTCAGAATAAAACTCTCCCAAACGCCTGCTCACTTCCCCTGTCAGGACAACCAGAAACAACAGCACATACACACATACTGTTGGAATGCAGGGCACTGTGTGTGTGTGTGTGTGTGTGTGTGTGTGTGTGTGCAGATAGAGACAAAGGAATCACTGCTAATGTTTATGTGGTGTGGCAGTACCAATTCTGCTATTGTGTCTCAACATGCTCGGTCCCTGACAAGTTACTACTGGTGTATTCTTCAACAATATCACTTCTGAAGGAAAAGTCAAGACAAACAGAGAAATGCTCATTTGCATAAAGATGATACCAAGACATCAGAACAACACATGGGCAAACGATGAGATGAAACATGTTGTGTACTCATAATATCAGGGGGATTCATGGGAAAGAGAGGGGGCATGGATGTGAGTTGGAGTAGGTGTTACAAGTTAGGCCCTTGTTTGAGAGGCCCAATGAAAAACTGGGGGGGGGGGGGGGGGGGGGGTGGTGTTAATAACAGAAGGACAGCTGTTAATGTCAGGTGGATGTTTAGATGCTAAGCTTACAAAAAACTTTGGCACAAACACCCATTCATGTAGTCTGGCTTTAATGCAGTGCTTTCTATTCCCTTGGTTTTATTATCATTACTTACCTAAAGATTAATTGTATTATTCATTTTATTCTATTTTCTTCCTATAAACATTCTTCTGTTGATCATCCTATATGGTTTACTCATTCAGTTTTGTATTATATAATGTAATCATTGTGTTTGTATTGCCTGTATCTCTTCTGTGTCTCTTTTAATGTGTTTTGAATGTTCTTAATTTGTTTGAAAGAGGCTACAAATTAAGTTTTGATTTGGTCCAGGAGATTTAAAAAACAATGTCCTCCATGTTGTCTTCTGTTTTTCTTTTTGGGGAGGGGTGGGCAACAACAGTCTCTGCCACACAGTGGGCGAGCAGCAGGGTTAAGGCCGGTAAAGCATCTAGCACAGGTTAAGAGATATACAAAGATGTCGAAGTCTTCATCACCCACAGGTGTCCTTTTGGGTTTCTAAGCTGCATGACCCACATGTCTCTGTGGAGTGTTTGAGCAAACCAGCACACCTGGACAAAACTGACAGTAGCCCTATTCATACTACCTGTCCAAAGCGTGATATTTACACCCCTGTGATGTCTCTCCTTCAAGAAGAGTGTCATGGAGGCATAATAGGGTGAAAAGTAACCCCCCCCCTCCCTTTGCTAAACATCCAACAATGCCATGCTTTGCTCTGGATAGATGGGTCGGTTACAGTTATGCACCTTTGCATAGAATTTGGTGTCTCAAAATTGTACTTTTGTGTTCATTGTGTTTAGAAATTCAGGCCACAAAATCACTGATTATGAAGATTTTATTTCAAACAATGAAGTAAATCTAAAACATTATTAGAATAATATTTGTTTATAATTCAATAATTTCTCAATTTCTTAGGAAAAAAGCCCAATCATTGATGGTTTCCAGTCTTATCAGTGTGTACACTGAATCTTAGGTCGTAGGCTTTGTGCAAAATAAGCAGCTCTATAAGGTCAACTTTGGATTTAGTTCATGTCTGTTACTTCATTTTTATGACTACTGGATCCAAAAACTTAATAATGAGAAATATTTGGCAGATTTAAAGATAATTACTAGATATAATATCATATAATGGGGGGAAATAATCCTGTGTTCAGTAACATGATGTGAATAATCTCATGTGTAATAGAAGTTCTTATTTCATGTACAGTGACTCCTTTAATAGATTAAAAAAGCATACTTTTTTGTACAGTGTGTATTTCTTGTGTTGGTGCTGTGATCACAATATTTATTAATTTTTCTGCTCTCTTATCTTTTATATCACTCTTCCATTTCCATACTTTTACTATCATTGTAGAGCTGACTCTGGGAGGAGTGCAGAAAAATGATCCATGCACCTGTTCTGTCCTGAACCTGTGCTAATGGCAAAGATACCATGTTTACCATGTTTAACCATGTTAAGTTCTGAAATTTAAGGAAAGGTAGATGTGAAAGGAGGGATATGGAAGACATCTGAATTCAATCATAAAATGACCTTACTATATGATCGGACATTAAGGAAACATGCTATGTTGAAGTGCAGTATGTACTCCTAAGTTTCAATTAGGAAGGTGACCAAAGAAGGTATAGGCGTTTTTAAGACCCCCTCCACACGGCCATTTTTTGAAGCCCCATGGTTTGCCAGATATGAGACCAGTTATCCCGGCAAACTGGTGTTGCAGCGGTGGAAGCGGGCAAGCAGTTTGGTTCAGATATAACTGATTCTACCTGACCTACACTGAAGCTTCTGTGTCTCATCTACTCTAGGGAGGGGGGGGGGGGGGGGGGGGAAGCTATCTCTAATGTTTTGAATTTTGACTGCAGTACCAATTTTAAACACTACGCATCAGAGTTACATATTGCTCTTCTAATAAGTGAGATTCTCTTTTTCATCTAATGATGGCGTCACATTTCCCATCCTCAATAGTTTGGCATCACTAATAGTAAAATTGGTAGTTTGAATGTGTTTAGAAAAAACAGTCCAACTTTTCACATTTCATTTATCTGACAGAGAAATGGTAGTGAGCCACTAAACAGCTAAATTGCAGACCAGAACTGATCAAAGATTAGATCTAAAAAATAACAAACATCGTGAAGTCACTTTTTGTAACCATGAGGAAATATGAGAAAATATTTAGACCAATTTGACCAAACCTCACCATTTCAAACTTGCACAACACACTCCAAACCATGGACGTGTGTGTGAGGGAGAGACAGGGACAGAGAGAAAGCTGATGTGAAACATCAACATATACTGTACAAAAGACATCTTGAGCTTGTTATTAGTCTAATGTACTCTGACGACCTCTCTCCACACAGATGATTAAATCACTTATGTTATGCTCAAACCACCCAACACTAGCTGGGACTGTAGCCATAGACTGGCTGTAGCTCAAAGGGCCTGCCTTCCATGCTCTACTACCCCAATGTAAACAAGCACAGTGTATCTCGTAGAAGCAGCACTGTTTGGCAGAATGTTGACGTAGAAAATAAAGATAAAGTTGTTAGTAGGCTGCAGGTTTAACTGGCATATTGACCACAATGTGTAATAACGCTTAGCACGGACATGTGGATATTAACATGCAGAGAGGAGGCTGGCGTTGAGCACTGCTAACGTAAGCCAAACTCTACAAAACAAGTTACATCATTTGTCTTCTGACAATTTTGAATGAGTTTTGCTCAATTTTGACAGTCCTGAGTGTTTTCTTAAATTTAGACTAGTCAGTTAAACTGAATTCAACTTTCCATTTAACCGACAATAGGAAATTATTTAGCTGGGAACATCCCTTATTTATGATATATACAATTATATGTACCTAGATAAAGGACTCGGTGCTTTCGTCACAAAACATAATCTCTTTTTCATTTGTCGGTCAACTCAGTTGAAGAAGGCAGATCATGTGTTCTGGTTTTGGACAAGAGGAATGTTTGGTCCGTGTTTGTGAAGCGGATGTTTAAGGATTGTATTCTAACTTGTGATCTGTTTACTGTACAATTTAACAGCTTTGTTGACAATCTGGTTTATTAAATTAGAGACTTCAAAAGCATGAGGCACCAATAAAGCTGCATTTAAACCAGATATATAGTAAAGACAAGCACAGCCCAGCTGCAAAACATGCATACTCCTATCAAACATCAGGTGTATTATTATTATTACTACAGGTAAACTGGAGGGATGAATCAGCAGCTATTCATTCAGCTGTTTGGACATGATTTAGTGCATCTCTGGGAGGTTTAACCTTGAAACAGCATTCTCTTAACAATATGCTAACATCTTGCTTATTTTATGAATATGGTATTCCTTCTAAACATCATCACTTAAGTGTAATGCTAATGGCTACTAAGCAACAAACACAAGGTACACAAAAAATGACGGGCTACTTTTCATCAGTTTCTGGAGACAAAAAGTTCTATCTATGTATGACTGTCACTTTCCAAAAAGGAGCAAATAATACATAACTATGCTCTGGGTTGTACAAAGAAACAAACTGTCTTTCATCATCTATTTTTCTTCTAAATTAAAACAAAGACAGACTGACGTGTGATGTGAATTGTTTTTAGATATATTACTCTCTGAATGTATGATAAGACTTTGGATTTTGTTTTAAAATCAAAAGAAAATTGTAATATTAACACTATCGAATCCCAATACTCCCAAAACTTCAGAATCACAATACAAATCAAAACAGCACCCAAGAATCTGAAAAAAAAGCATATCGTCCCAGCCCTACTCATTTCCATCCACCTTTGTCCATCACTACATTTCCATGAGAGTGGGAAGGCGGCACATCTTTTATTCTGGATGTAATATAGGCTGTATGGGAAGCTAATAATAGGAGGAAACCAGGAGACGGATCAATAGAAGGGGAACATTAGCTGCCCTGGAGGGACCGTAGAGGAGAGTTATTAAAGTAGGAGGAGAGAGAAAAGAGGGATGAGGATTGTTGAGTGCTTCTATTGAGGACAAAGACAAAAGGAGATATTTTGATATCAAGGTAAAAAAAAAAAAAAGATAAAAATGGAAAGAGTGAGGGAGAGCAAGGAGGAGTTAGCGACTTCAAAGTAACACAGAGTGTAAAAGTGTGTTAAAGTGTGTACTTTATCAGCAGGAGCTTATCAATAGAAACATTATCTGCGGGACGACCAGCAGCCAGAGGAACAATGATGAGTACAGGGGACGAGGTAACACTCGGCTGAAGAAACAGGTTAATTGCTGCAACCTGCATGCACATCAAACAATCCCGACCAAGCGCGGACTAAACACAATCCTTCATCCTGACAACTCCATTAATAACTACTTTCCTTACACAGAGAGGAGATAGGAAATCTGTAAGCATGGAATGGATCTCATGCAAGCATGGACAATGCTGCAGCGGGTCTGCTGGCTGTGTGGGGTAGATAAGTCTGTTGGCCGAGTGTGGTATGTAAACATGTAGTGTGCAAGCATGGCAAGATACTCACAGCTGCTACTCCAAGACTTGAGCAGAGATTTGATGCTGATCTCAAAGAAGACCGAATCCTGCAGGCTCAGCATGGTGGCTCTTAAAAGTAAGGCTTCACCAGAAGGCACAATTTTTTTACACAGCTCCTTAAACTTTCATTTCACAACACCCCCAAACAATCCGATCTTTTTCGAAAATATACGTCTCTCACATTTGCTCCTTGAATACTACCCTCCACAGGTGCTAATGAAAGGCGTCATCCTGAATGACAGTATGAGCAGCTGCTGAGAAAAGAGTCCCCGAGAAGTGCTACCAGTGTGATTCCTCTGCCTGCTCGGTCAGCGAGGAGTGAAACTGCGCTGCGAGAAGAGGAAAGAGAGCATAGCCTGGCTAGTTAGAGAAGTATTCCACCCTGGCGCCTTCTGCCCACTTGCCAATCCACAGAGTCCCTCATCCCTGTTTAAGCATGGAAAAATCCACAAAGGCTACTGACAAAACTAGGTGAGAACTTTTTCTCCTGGTTGGAAAGAAACAGAATCAGAACAGTACGCAATAGAAGTCTCAACAATGCACGGCAATATTCCCTCTCCTCTTCCTGTGTGTTTGTGTGTGTGCCAGTCCTAGCCCACTAGCACTGTCAGCCTCCCCCCGCCTCCCCCCAAAGCTCTCTCTCTCTCCATTCGCTCACAGGCAGCCCCTCCTCTTCCGAGCCAGCACTTGTTCTTTTACTGATGCCTGCTCTTTTCTCTCTGAGGGAGAGAGAGAGCGAGCTTGTTTCAACAGCAAACACAGAGGAGGGAGGGAGGGAGGCGGGAGCACAGTGTGGGTGATGTCATCAAAATGCTGCGAGTGTTCCCTGGCTATGTTTCAGCGATGCATACGCATGTCAGAGTGGCTACTGTGCTGCCTCTCCTCTGGCCTATCGAAACAACACTTCCTGTAAGCTCCGCAGCAATACTGATGCGTCATCCCCGACTGCAGCAGGAGGGAAAGGACAGGATAGATGTAAGGAGAGCAGAGGGAAAGAAGAAGGGAGGATAAATGACAACACAACTTCTTTCTTTACTTCTATTGGGACCTTTTCTATAGCCATTCAAAAAAGAATGTGGGGGTTATTTGAGCCATATTTTCATCTTCAAAACAAACAAACGAGTAATGAAGCTGAACTCAAAGATCAAAATTATTTTTCAGACATTTCCCCACCTGATTTTCTGACATTTCATCTCAGATGATTGCGTTATAGAAATCACAGCTAATCTATTTGTTAAGCTAACCGTTCACACCCAGTGCAGTCATAATCATTACATCACTACTCTGTGCAAAGCTATCAGGCATTGTAACACACAGAAGGATACACAAACACAGCTACACACTGCATTAGTAAGAAAAAGGCCCACTGTGGTTGTGGGACTGTTACACACACACAAACACACACACCTGATTCTTCTGATACTTTAAGCCTGTGTTGGTGTCAGCTCTTGCAGAGACTTAAAAAAAAAAAAAAGATCCACATGACTTCAAGTAATTTGTAGTCAGGCGCAGGATTAAGTTTGTTAACAAAATATTCAGGAGGGGAACAGAGCTGTGGAAGGCTGCAGAAGACAAATGCGCTTTGTCTTCTTTTAGTTTGGTGTTCATCTCTCTCTCTCTCTCTCTCTCTCGCCCTCGGTCTCTCCCTCTGTCACATGTCCTCCGCTACACAAGTTATGCAAAATGAGGCAGAGCTCATTGCAAACAAACACAACACAAGCAGATGCTTTGTCGAGCTCTGGCTGGTTGCTGCCCTGATGCAAGCTGAAACTGTCACACGATGCCTTGTCATAAAACAGCAGAGATTCATTCAGAATGTCACATTTGTAATGACACCTTTCTTTTATGACATCACCAGAAAACATTTCAATATAAATGGTGTCGACAAAATCCCATCATTTAAAAGCTAGACAGAATTAATTTAAAATTGGTCTTGGATCAGCAATCATCGTCTGATATACGTTTGCAACGTATATCAGACGATGTTTGCTGATGAGTTCTGAGGTTGAGGTGCAGGCATTCAGGATGTGGAAATTCTCCAATCCATTATTTTAATTGTCTTTTTATTATAAAGTCACAATTTTGCACATTTTTGACTGAATCATTTTTGGGTCGCATATGTTTGAACTGTTGCACAGTCTACTATCTGTAGTTCCTTTTGTCAGCCACACATTTGTTGTTGGCATAAAACAGAGGCTAACCGTAACATTTAAGATTACATATTGTGCATAATACTGGAGGACAAATGTTGTGTTTCTTTCTCTTGACTGTGAACATATAGGTGCGGATGCAAAATAAGCAGGCTGTTCATGTAGTGGATGTGTCCGTGTCACTGCTGTTCCTGGCTGGATGTGCTTGTTGTGAGTGAAAAGTGGACCTAGCGTTATCTTCAGTGTTTGGATATAACGCAGGGCTGTTCTATGTGGATACATTCAGATTACAGCAGGCTGTGAGATAACGTTATTAACATTACATTACAAATTTGTTGAAAAATGCAGACACGGTGAGAGTTGAATGAGAAATGTCGAACCGACCTGGTCACGTGTTCCCGACCATAAAGACTGCGTTCTGTTACACTTACAGTGAACAGGTGCTCTTGATGCCTTGTGTTCCTGTGTTGTGTGCGTCAGAGCCTACATGCGGTGCTCCTTACTGCAGACAGCAGATGAGTAGAAAAGAAGCTGCAGTTAAACCAAACCTGTGGTAGATGTGACAAGAGCTGTTATATCTAGATCATTTCAGGAGGACTGCTCCGACTCTCTTTGTTGATAATCTAAACTTCTACACTTACAGCGGCCCATCCAAGAGTCACAACCTTTTTTTTTGTCATTTTTTACTTCCATCATTTACCAGACTTCCTTATTTCCTATTCAAGATTTGCATCCCAATACAAGAGCATCAGCATATTAGTACATGTGCAAATTATATACAAAATATCCTATATAAATACAGCTGAAGCTTTAAGCTCAAACTCGAAGTCAGTCTGAGGAAGGCAGAAAAAATGTGAGAAAGCTGAATGTTTACACCTTAAAATCAAACAGAAATAGAGTTCAAGTTATCATCTAATCAACAAACCAGTTTAAATCCATGCAAAGAACTGTGTCGGCTCTGTTTTCTGTAAACAGGTTTTATTGTGTAAGGAATGCAGAGGAATAACAGACAGCATCATCTCTGGGAGCATTAGCGCTGAGAGCTACTGTCCACCAGCGCTGACGTAAGTTGAGGACTTGAAATAAACATCATCATAATTGACTTCCAGGAAAGAAGAGCTCACTGATTAAATAATCTCAACTAAATGCACAACAAAGACGAGTTATGGTAGATCCATTCTCAAAGTGGGAGCAGTGACTGACAACTAGTCATCCTCAGCGAAGACGGTTCAGGGGAGATGCTCCTCCCAGGAGCCCACAGGCTGGAGGATGCATTTCCTGTCCTGGCCTCTCTGAAGGGCAGTGGTGGGAACAATAATCGATAGGAGCTGTAATTCAATCCCTGACCTCCCCAGTGGTGCCTGGGCTGCAGAGGACACGCCATTTAGATCCATCGCACAAGTCTGGGTATGCAGCACAACTCTACAACCCGCACAGCTTTCCATTTCCACACAATCCCTTGAGTCAGGAACCAATTTTTATACTTCCTCATAACGATCATCAAGAACCAAACTCTGCACATTTAGACAACCTTTTTTACACATTGTTTCCTGCTATATTACATCATTTAATGCTTGGCAGCTGTAAGACTCTGAATAATCAGAAACATCTTCATAAATAAACTCCTTACACAGACCCATTTAATCTTAATGACTGCACCGTTCTCCTCATTGCTCAGATTTGCCTGGAAACCAAGAGTCGAACTGACTCATTTTAGCAAAAAGTCATTCTTGGGTCAGAAGCTTAATGTCCCCGTAGGATGACGGAGCAGAACACCAGTGAAATCTGAATTAAACTCAGGTACAGAAAGGTCAGCTCATTACTCATTGCACTTCTTCAAATGAGAGCTGTCTCAAAGATGTTCACTATGAAAACACATTTAATGGGAGAGCTGAATGCAGAAACAGCACTTGTGTATATTTTTTAAAAGGTTGATTTTCACCACAGTATCGTACTAAAATATTAAAGATCCACATTCTGGAATCGTGACAACAACCCTCCTAACAACAATGCACTGCCTTTTTCTTCCCAGCTACTAGAGTCTGCCCTCAGCTGCACCTTTATTGGGTTTGTTAACCACTCTTGGCTTCTAACTATATAAGAAACTTGATGAATAATTTCCTTCCAGCTGTCTTGTTGCAGACCCTATAGACAGTTGAGACAGACATCACATGCACATCTTGTCACTGCAGAGAAACATCCCACCAGCACATACTTATGTTCAGTCACATGCTCCAAACACTCCCAGATCACCAAACAGGAAACCCTGCTGCACCCATTAACCAAATAGTCTCCCAATCAAACCCTTCCTCGGAACTCGGCTGTACATCGAGCGACCGGGTGATGTCACGGCGTGCAAAGAAAGACTAATGACAGAAGGAAAGAGCGGCACCACCTTAAAAGCCAACTCATGCTCTGCCAGTTCTGCAACAAGGGAGTGGCACTCAGCTCTGATTTAAAAACAGGGCTAATTATCCCGAGGTATGAAAACACCACCCTAACATTTCTGTATATATTTCTATACCTAAACTTCTGTGAAATCACAACACGTCTCTCATTACCTGACTCACCATGGTGACCCCTGCCACCAGTAGCACGATGAAAAAAGGAGACTTTTCTAATATGACGGATGTTTCCTAGTTGGGAAGGAGAAAAGGAAAGATATGAAAACAGTTCTTTGTAATTTGGGGGGTTAGGAGAGATCACCTCACTGGCTAGCAAGCTGTCTTGTCTAGTCCTTTTCAGAGGCTGGGTTAGGAGAGCAGGCAGAACAGCTCAGTCGTGCTTTAGCCATGAGTAAACAGGGAGCAAGCATGCTCTGACAGGTAGCACTGCAAAGAAGCTGTACAGAGAGACTGAAGACAAGCCATCGCCCCTTTGTCGATGCAAACTGACTGCCTTAACCTCAAACATACTGTATGTGTGAACACACACCTGCTAAACCTTTAACAACTGTATCCATACACACAATCTGTTAAGAGGATTAAAACTGTCAGCACAGGTCATTTTAAAACCTAAACTCTTAAGTGAGGGTTAAATCATATTTCTCTTTTTGTTTATTCCTGTTGAGTACAGTTAAGAGGGCACTGAAACATAACTTTAATTACATCTTTAATGACTTCTCATATTTCCCTACATCACAAATTCACACCTACATTCTTCTTCCAAAAATGTGGAGCCTAACCCATGACTCTCATGTCGGTCTCTGGGATCAGGTTAGACCTGTGTTGACCTATAATCACTACTAGGGCTGGGAATCTTTGGGTGTCTCACGATTGGATTGGATTCGATTTCAATTCTTGGGGTCACGATTCGATTCAGAATCTATTTTCGATTCACAACTTTTTTGGATTCATGATTCAAAGTCTATTTTTGAATGAGTACATACTTCAGGATCTACTCCAGTCATCTGTGAGACTGGCTGAGTTTCTAGTTGCTCTATTTGGCGTTCAACTGAGTTAAAGAGCTAGCCTTAGCACTTAGCAGGGAGTGACTGATTAGTAGGGCTGGGAATCTTTGGGTGTCTCACAATTCGATTTTGATTTCGATTCTTGGGGTCACGATTCGATTTTCAATTCAAAACGGTTCTGGATTCATTGATCCGGATCGATCAGGACCGTACTCTTTGTTACATTATCATTGTTCCATCATCTGCCAGCATGAGAAACGTTGTTTGAATTAAATGGCACTTATATATGCACATTCACTGACGAGGTCATCTGATGTTAAAGGGTATGAATTGTATGTATGGATCAAGAAACTGGCCGTGGTATACACTCACTCAAGACAGAAGAACAACCCTAAAATAAATAAAATACATTTAAAAGAGAACACATAGATTACCTATGATGAGGCAGGGGAGCATTATTTGGATGTTTTGGATTCAGACATTTCCGAATAAAGCTGGCATTAAAACACAACTCTGACATGTTCACCGCTAGAGTTAGCAAACAATCCCCTAAACACGGCACACAACACAGACCAAGCAAGCAGCACAATGTTCATTTGGTGTATTTGGCAAAGAGATTATTAAACCCCCCGCCATTTTTAATACTTTGATGGTTGAATTTATTTTTATATTAATGAATTCTATTACAAATCTTGAACATGGGTGCAGATGGCTTAGCAGCTATAGGTTCGCCCCATGTAGGAGGCTATAGTCCTCCAAGCAGGCAGCCCAGGTTCAGGTCTGCCTTGTGGCTCCTTTATCAGCATCGTCATCCCCCAACTCTCTCTCTCTTTCTCCCATTTCTTTCTCTATCCATTGTTCTATTAAATAAAAGGCAAAAATCCCACAAATAATCACAGTCTGCTGTGGTAATGAATTAAGAAAGTGATGGGCTATAATCAAGCAAGGACTCTGTTACCTTTGGGAATGGTAGAGAGTTTACACGATCACACACATCTGTCAGACGACTCCCTACTCCAAGACCTGTTACTCAGTTCTGTTCGGTTTATACTGTTGCTGTAAAATACTGATGTATGGTTATATAATGATAAAGATGACTGACAATAATGAAGAACATGATGGTCGGTTCAAGACCAGCACATTTGTTCATTCTCCTGACAAATCACAGATCAGTTAGGGAGGTTAATGTTACAGAAATAATCCAAATATTTCTCTTGTGTTGGTCAAATAGCTCTTAGGACCAGCCCTGCGATGTCCATACTAACACTTCTTTTTCTCTCACAGTTTGAACTATCATCTCAAAGTCGAGAAGACTGAGTTCAGCTGCATCTTTTAGACTAAATGTCTGCATCTTGTTTTTTTAACGGCATTAATGTACACAGAGTAAAGTAAGACCAATAGCATGGCAGGCTGTAAACTTTACATCACTCATCTCAAAATGACCCTATAGTGTTCACCATCCATTATTAGCCGCAGAGGTCTACTCCTTTCTAAAACAAACCGGCCAGTAAATGAAAACTGGTGGACCAGTTGAATAAAGCCGAAGCACATAAAACAATGTGAATCCTTAAGATGCTCTACAGCTCAGATTGTTTCTCAGATTACTCAAGATCCAGACATACCCTAAAAAAAACATCCGTAGTCCAGGTCAAAACATAATAAAATACTGCGAAGAAAATGTTTTGAAAGTGAAAATGCACTCCTGGAAAACTATGATTAACTAACGTGAATCTGAGAGGTAAAACATGAGAATATTGTAGGCTGATAGAAGTTTTTTTGTTCCGCTGAACTGATAATAAAAAATCCAATATCAAATCTGTTTTAGGACAGCCAAATCTGATGCAACTGAAACATCTCAGTATGGTATAGCTCTGGTATTTAAACAGTGAGTGTGTATGTACACATCAGTGTGTTTGCATAAATGAAGGGTGGGGGTTAAGCCAAACATTGGTCTTGTGTTAACACAGCTCGACACACACTTACATAAGAATGTAAATTATAAGAAGCACATATGGAATGATGTGGTTTAACATAAAATCAGTCAAGATAACGGCTTCATCAGACTGCAGATCTACCTTTGAGACGGGTTCGTTTACTGCGGGTCGGCGTTGATGACTCAACCCCAGAATCTTGATTTGACATTGGACCTGCCAGATCCTCCACGATGGTCTGTCCCATGGCCAGGAGGCTCAGTCTTTTCATGCGGAGGAGCCGTGGACCGGTGTCCCTGGGCAAAACCCCCCCATGTTCAATGGGCCCATCCCCTGAGAGGACCCCCGGGACCAGGCTCCTCAGGAACTCCATGTTCCACAACTTTTACTCAGGTGTGTGGTCAAACAACCTGTGCCATGCCACTCTCCAACTACCTGTCTGCCTCATCGGCCCCATTTACTGACAAGCAAACAGACAAAGTGGAGTCCTCGATTCCAGCTGCTGTCAACATGTATCAGCGACACGTTAAAGGTCCGTGACGCAGGCCCTGAGATCTGCTCTAACAGCCCAGAAGAGACGGCACCTGTCAGGCTTTCTGAAGCTGTTTGTCTGGACTAACTAGTACAGGATAAACTGTTTACTGTAGCTAACCACGGTGAGTGACAAACTTCTGACGTCGCAGCCCTACCTGCACCACAGTGAATTAGGAAAACAAACAGACATGGCATTTTGTCATGGGTCGTGACGTAATTGTGAGTGGGCGGAGCTATGTTGTGAGTGCCAGGCACTATCAGGGGTGGAACTAGAACATGTTCCGCAGGAGATAACACAACCCTGGGCCAGCAGCCAATCACAACAGAGACGACACAAGGCCACACCCTGCTGGCTTGTGTTGCTCACCAGCGACAGAGGCGAGGAGAGGAGGGAGAAGATTGACATACACTTTAAGAAGTCTCTACTCCGCTGCCTGCATTCACTGATAGCTCTTATCATTATCGGGATGATGTTGCTTGTTAGCATTTGTATACAAACACATATATGCTTCCTGATCACTCAGACAACAAAAGCATCCACCCATTTCAGCATTCACTTGTGCTCAACTGTGCTGAGCTATTATGAACAGAAGCAGAATGAGAAAAGTGATGTGGTCTGTGAAACGGGCCGATGACAGACTGCTGCGCTCTGCTCGGCTGCACAGCTTGTACCTACAGCAAACTCAAACCTTTCCAAATATCCCTGAGCTGAGGAGCGAGCGGGACGTTAGCGTGCTGACTCTTATAAAAGCACACTGCCTAAAGAAATCATCAATTTGCTCTTTTCTGGGACTGAGCGCAAAAATGTATTAGCCATGCAAGCACAAACATAGCCAGGACTCAATAGCAAAAGTGTGCAATAAACTGTTAAAATGCCTTTAAGCTTTTTCTGCAGAATCATTATTGTGAATCCAAGAACTACAATAATGATCTTATTACAACTTTTCTATAATTATATTAAAGTGCTCTGTGTAGCATTGATTGATAATTAACAGCTTTTTACATTTAATCATTTTTGGTCCTGTGCAGACACACCCATCTAGGATTGAAAAGATGAACACACTTATATGCAAGTCTAGTTGTGCATTTGCTGCAAACCAACAGCTTGCACAGAACATTAACAAGGATGAGCAACTAGTTAAAACTCTGACATCTCTCCACCAATGCATGTCCACAGGTCCTGTTTGTGCATGTGTGAGAAGCATGTCCCTATAAATAACAGAGTGTAAACCCGAACTTCCCTCAGGGATTAATAAAGGATATGAAAAAAAAAGTAATCCTTTAAAAAGACATGATAATGGAAGATTTACATCATTTACAATCCCCAAACTTTAAAAAAAAAAAAGTTTCATAAGTAGGGATGGAAAGATTAATCTTAAAATAATAAATAAATCGATTCAAAAGTGTCAAGATTCACATCCGTACTGAATCGCAATAATATGGTGAGCGTCAGCTGCTGTAGAGCAGAGGCGCTTGGCAGCTGCAGGGCAAGATTTTGAAATTGAGGACACACTACCATCTTTTAAATTGGAGGTCTGGAAGCATTTGGGCTTCCCCAAAAAATTAAAATGAAAGAGGTGAGAAAAGACAAAAACTGTGTGCAAATATTGCAAGAAGACAGGGAACTACACAAATAGCACAACAAACATGATGCAGCATTCAACTGACACCACAATGAGAAGCTCCAATCACTTCCCCTTGTTGCGAGAAAAAAAAAAACATTAAAAGGTCAGACCACACTAACAAGCGGGTTAGCCGCCCCTAAAGGAATCTATTTCTGTCATAATTTGTCTTCAGTCTCAATTTGTAAAATAAATCGTGACAGAATCGTATTGTGAACCCCGTATCTTGAATCGTATCGTCTTTACATCCCTATTCATAAGACATGTTTGTAGGAGAAGAAGAAAATCCACCAGAAATAGCAGGCACACTTCTGTCTGAATTGCACGAAAAATGTGGCAACATTTCGGTACCGAAACATTGCCAATGTTTTTGTGCAGATTTGAGCGTGTGCAGAAGTTTGCATGCAATCTTTGGTAAAAAAAAAGAAAGAAAAGAAATTACCCTGTGTTGGGTGCCGAAGACATGAAAGATCTATGTCAGCACGGCAATATCAGCAGACTTATCTTTATTTGGACTCTAACTTTTTTCAATAAGGGAACTGCTTTAAGGCACCAAATGATTTATTGTATGCAAGTGAAACAGTATTTCTCTTTAAAGCTTTTGTAAACCGTCTTAACTGTATGACATTATTCATGCAAAGTCTGAAGAAAAAAACCTGATAAACACCTAAAACTAATTAAGTTTTTAATATGATGGGTTGTATTCTCCTCATGTTGGTTCTTATTCGTATGCAAAAGAGAGAAAAATGTTTCTCAGAGTGAAGACCATTGTGTCTAAAAAAAAAACGTTTAAATTAACTGCTTACACCCTTTTCTGCAGCGTGTGAAAGTTTCAGTCAGATGATGTAACTGTTTCCTTACACAAACTATGTCAAGAGCCTGAATGTGGAAAGAAGAAAAACACAATTCTCTCCCTATTTCTTCTCCCCATGTGATTTCTGAAAATAGTATACAAACAAACTCTTATTTGTTCATTTTGACTTTCTGTTTATCTAGAATTAAACTTTGCCTGCAGGAAAAAGTCAATAGCAGAAGAATGCAAAGATAAATAAAAATGCAGCAGTTTTGCAAAAACTCTGCCCTCTAGAGGAAAGCTAGCACAAAGCCTGAAACACAGAACAAACTAAGAGATTCAATGTAGTGAAAAGCCCTGAAATGCCAGAAACACTCAACATGATATGATGGCAAACTCCCAGAAGACTTTTTCCAGACCAGGACATTGTCTCAAAATAACTTTCGCAAAACAAAAATACTCGATCCATCTTAAGCTTTCAAAGTTTCAATTTCTTGTTAAATCCATTATACAACCCCACAAAGAAGAAGTTGAAACCTGTCTGTTGTAGTGATGAAACAACTATCAAAAACCTTTATTATTAAGTCTGTAAGAGAACTACAAAGATGAGTTGCAAACAGGAGTCGATTTACAATAAAAAACTAAAATACTTAATAATTATTTCACAGATTTATCCAGTGTTGACATTAAGACCAAAATAATCTAATTTATCAAGCACCAAAGAAAGATGGGGAGGATCATTTGCTACAAAAGGTGTAAGGCCTGAGTAAAGATGCAAAGAGGCTGAGGCAGCAGATCCTGTAAGAATCACTAAATGAGTCAGAGAGACAGACAAATAAAGAGACGGACAGACGGAGAGAGAGAGGGAGGGATGACTGATGAGGCAAAGATAGCCATCACTGGGCCCGAGCACCACAATGGTCGGTGGAGGCAGCGGTGGTTTTGCTGGGGCCAGGTCTGCGGTGCTGTTGAGCTAGAACAATACTCCTGCACAGGAGGCCCAGATCCCAATCAGCCCAGGAATGTGGAAGAGGAAGCCCTGCGAACAATGTGCAGCGTTCCTATGCCATTCTGGGTCCCACCCGCCTCTGCCTTGTTCTGCTTTCAAGCAGGGGGAAAACAGGAAAACTGGCGGGCTGGGGCCCAGAAGTCAGCTGGGGGGGGGGGGGGGGGGAGAGACTGGTCTTTACACTGTCAGCACAACCCCCGCTACAGTCACTTTGATTGCTCTAAGTGTGTAAACATCAAGAGTGTTACTACACCACTTGATGTCAGTGAACAGTTTGAGGTCCATGTCAAGTAAGGTGAATATCAACAACAATGTTACACTGCCCCCTCATGGTACAAACAGTTACCGCAGCTTCAAAGCTACAATCATGCCTTTTTATGCCAAGCTCATAATTATGAAGTTAAAAAATCATATTTTGCTCATGCATGTATGGGTCTGCCTTGATTCAGCGCAGTATGAATAATGTTTTACAATTAAATAGCAATACTAACTAAGAGGGTCATTTTAATATTTTAAACCTGGGACTTGTTAATCAAAGTTCTCGACCATGGTAAGGAAAGGATCCAGACAGAGATGGGCCTTTTATCAAAGATTAAAATACAATTTAAAAGAAGAAATGAATTTACAGTATCAAGACTAAACAGACTGAGAGACAGAGGGAGATCAACGCTTCCATGTTTGCACGGTAAATTATGAGGACTGACGGCTGAGAAGAGGTCAATAAAACTGCTGCCTCTGATATCCAGAAAGGACCTGTCCTTATCTCTGAAGTGACCCTGGCTGTAATATTTCAGAAGATAAGAATAACTATTGGTTTCAGTATCAGTAAATACAAGCTCTTCAATATCTGGACATTGAACTTTTTTAGGTTTAAAAGAATCATTGATTTGAGCTCCTGATATTTGAATATTTGTATTTTCTTTCTCTGGCAGAAATCATCTTTGTGTTGAAGATGTCACCTTGGTGTTTAGGAAACACTGAGATGTTCATCAACAATATTCTATTAATGATAATATAATGATTGACAGATACATTTCCACCGCTTCATCAGTATCAGGTTGTTTTAAGCACAAAGCTACTTTTTCCATCTACTTGGACTTTTCAGGTCTGGGAACGTTAAAGTTAAGTTTTCCAGCAGAGTCATTCATCTGCAAATAGGAACAGGAAATGCAAAGTTCAACATTGAGACAAAGGATCAAGCTGTTTCTGCCCAGTCCTGACTGACAGCCATGAGGTAACCCATGGAGAACTTTGGTTGTCACCTCTGAAGAATGTGACCTGACCAGACCCTGCATCAAAAAAAAAATCCCACTTTCTGTCCTGACAAGTTCTGAGATAACACTCCTCTCCCAGAGGTCGTGATAACATGCAAAACAGGATTTAAGAAACACTACAGGCATGTTAATTAATCATTTTTGAAAATGTTTACCTACACTAAAGGGCCTTTCAGATAGGATACGCCATTCATTGTCTATGTGTTGCTCCGCGCAAGAGCGTATCTGCACCCCGCCGAGCTGAAGTCGTGCTTGCCGTTCTGCGCTGAAGTAAAAACATGTTCAACTTGGGCGCAGCTCTCTGTGACGTCACTTCAACATGTCCAATAGGAGGGAAGATCAGATCACAACAAACCATGTGCCATTTTCCTGAGCTCTAGTTTACAGACCTACTAGGACATCGGAGAGAAATCTCTTGTTTGAAAAGTAATGTCCACCAAGTGTGTTTAAAACAGCAGCAGAAATGTGTCGTTCTCGTGGAGCAGTGTTACAGAGCTGCAACTCTTTGACGATCCTTTACTCCCTCAAGTCTTGTCGTGCCCTGAGGATTTCATGAACACACCGTCTCCTTCTCTGCTGCTCGTCTCCTCCTCAGCAGTAGAAAGATCAGGACTTTACTGAATAGTGGACAGATACAAACATACTGTGCACCCAAAAAGTAGCTTTTTTCCCGAACTATTGTTTCGGTAACCTAGTAAAGTGTGCCTCCCCTTCTGCTCTAGCCCTACTCCACAGCGAGCGCAGCGCCCACCACATCCTATCTAAAAGGCCCTAAAGGCTGCAAAAAAAGTAGTTAAGCATATTAACCATATTCTAATGATTCATTTGCCAGAATAGAAATCATAATGCCAAAAGTCTAAAACATGATTTTACCTTACTGTCTGGAAACCTGCAACAAAAATCAGTGTATAGCTCAATACTGCTGTCTGCCCTGGCACTTAAGCAGAAGTGCTCATTTACAATACACACCTGACTTGCATTTAGCACCCAATTCATCTTAGTTTGCCTAATTTATCAATGATGTACAAATCACTCAAAGATATGCCTCCCACCTTCAAAACCATTATTCAAGACAAGACGCTGAACTTGGGACTGTCCTGTCATAGTGCTGTTGTTGTATATTCAATCCAATTAATTTCTTATCACGATGGGAAACATACGTTTACATTACCAAAGCTAAAATAAAAGTCATATCAGTACTTAGATTAAGTACAAAGGGCCTCTGTCTGAAAACAGTAAGCTGAAAGGAAGTTCTCATAACATTAACTGCCTGAACTCAGTATCATATGTTTGGTATTTACGTAGTGAGGAGAAGTCATATCAGGGAGAGACACAACTAACAAGGCTGAAAAACATGATAACGTGAAGTCAATCATTGTGATACATTGTACATCTTGTTTTGGTTTTATTAATCAACGGTCGCACACAGGCCATTTGATCTGATAGAAATGTATGATCATTCTTCCCTCAGACAACGGCTGAGCTCTGTGCACTGTGAGGAGAAAGTAGAGAACACTGGCTTATTCAGGTGTTCATTTCATCATCTGGTTTTTTACCCTGACAGTTTTTAAACTACTGGTTGTTGTTGTTTATCCATTTAATTGTCATGCTTTTTCATTCCCACAACTCAAACACATGTTCAAAATCCAAACCAGCTGTCTTTACCTCGTAGAGTTAACAATGTAAGCATTAATGTAGGCCTGATAAATATACACAAAGCTAGAATACGTAACCCCTTTGCCCTGTATGGAGATCCTGTATAACTGCAGAGGGGTTTGAATGAAACATTCTTCACCTCATGACGACAGCATGAACAACATTTTTGAAGGAATACAAATTAAGTTAATCCAAGCGGAGGGATAAACTATTTGGCAACTAAAAAGAGTCTGAAAATACTCAAATACTGTGCTACTTTCAGAATTCAGCAAAACAAACAGAGAGATTAGTCCAACGCCGTGTTCTTTCCCACAGTACTTAGCCTGCAGATTCTGTCAAAACCTAAACCACCTCGCACAGCGGAGAACTACCCAGTGAACCCGTGTGACGTACCTTAAGGCCATAGAGCAGAGGCTGGAGCCAGAAAGTGAAAGGAGGGTCCACGAGTTCACTGCACAGGAATCTGAAACAGAGCGCATCGAAATCACAGCTTTAACAGCAAAGCAGAAAACAGAGACATGTACCAAGTCTGTTATTTATCTAATACAAACTTTATAACATGAAAGATCTATTTATCTTTAGCCTGGTAATTAATAGTGGTGAAACTGATCACAGCTGATCCGTGATTCGTTCAGATCACCTCCCACAGATCACTCCGCTGTACAAACAAGAAGTCAATTAAGTCTTTTGCATATACTTGCATATATATTTTTCACAGACTACTTGTTTTTCTTTTGCATGATTTTGCATCACTTTACTATGAAAACTGATTTCAAGCTTAATGAATGGGACAAAAATGCATAAAATGGTAATACCTCAGCATTTCCATCAGTGTATACTTAAATACAAAAGATAAAAAGACAAATGAAGATGCAACAGACAAAAGATGGAAACCAAACCAAGACATCTGAGCATCAAACATTCCCTATCCAGCTGGTTTCAGTATAAGAGCAGAGTTTTAGTTCATCACTTTTAATTTATCAGTTAGTTTTTTTGTTTCTTTGGATTTACAAAGATTTATTTTTAAATTTAATATTCTCCCAAATTATTCTTATTTGGGGCTTTTTGTCTTTATTGATTAGACTAGACAGTGGACAGAGCAGGTAATCATGAGTGGGTAATGACATGTGGAGGAAGTAGCCACAGATCGGACTTGAACCCATGCTGCCGGATTGGAGGCCTATAGCCTCCACAAATGGGGCACGGCCTAACCACTTGGCCATCCGCGTCCCTTTTTTCCCCAAATATAACGGCTGGTTCAGATAACATTGCACAGAAACAGTTGGTAGTTATGTCCTTCAGAGGGTCACTTTTTACTTTTATGCTGTGAGTAATTATACTTTTTTACCTGAGTATCTGAACTTCTACTTCGGTAAATAATGTGTATACTTTTGCCATCTCTGTTTGGACACTACCATACATACATACATACAAAAGAGCCCTGGTTTAGAAAAAAGCAGAATAACCCTTTAAATGTCATTCAGTTAGAAATTGCAATGACACAGAATAACATCCTCTTTCATTATATGGTTGTAAAGGAGAATGCTTTCGGACAGCCCTGATTTGGTCATGACACGGTGATAGGTCGACCTACTGTTGGCTTCCGCTTGGTATGCTCTGTGCCGGGATAGGATTAAAACCTCCTCCTGAGAAGAGTAATAATCTGAAGATTACACACTACATCCAAGAGGCAGTTATACAAGAGATCAGAGCCTCCACAATTGTACTTTCCTTCCAGGTTATCATCATAACGGCTAAATACAAATGTCTCAGGTAATCTCATATTAAGTCATACAATCATCATACAGTCTGTAATGGACAAGATCCGGCATATAAATAACTTCTTGTTATATTAAACTAACTCAAATGTAGTGTGAAGGTGTGAAGGAACGGAAATAAACTGTCAAGCCGTATCAAACAAAGGAAGCCACTGAGTCACAGCAGACAGACAGAGAAGTTGAGGTGTGAGAACTTCCACTGTGACACTGTGAACGGATGGTGAGAACATGTCAGCACATAGATATCAAGGGAAAACAAAACAGACCCATGACTGCCCAACAGTAAAGTCACAGCTACACACCATAGCACATCTGATCCCCCCACCACCACAAATTCACCAGAAAAGAAACATTCTCAGATGCAATCATTCGCTTCTCAAGCTGACAGAACTGTGAATAATACATCTGACTTCCTGTTCCAACTCCAAAAGACGACAAAAACGTGTGACCACAGAACAGGGGTGAGCCAAACCCTGTGCACATCCTGGACGCTGTCGCAAACGCAGCCACATACTGCTCTATATCAAGCTCTCAAACACGTTGAACGTTGTGCTAAAACATATCTCAAGAAGGATCAATAATGCTTCTAAAAATCAGGGCATTTCCTCATCTGTGTTAGGGTAGGCAGTTTAAACATTGATTCTGCATTTTGGTGTAAATGAAACACACGAGAATGGCCAAAGGTCAATGCAGCAGTATGTCCTCTGATCAATGTTTAACTTAACTCCATCAAATATCATCCTGCAGTACACTAAGTACAGCACACAGCGAGGATGCTGCAAAGAAGAGGCGGATAAGGATGTCAAAATGTTGGGGACTTTTTTGACACCACATTTTATTTTAATGATTGATAGTATCCAAAAAGTACAGAAACTTTTAAGAAACACATCTCTTTCAGGAGACCGGTGCATAGGAGAGGAATTAATCAGTCATGTCTAAATTGCAATTTTAGTAATAAAAAAACGTTAACCCAATATTGGGTGCCTGGACTTCTATATTTGATGTTTTGGTATCAAAATCTTTTGGGTTTTTATCAGTATCATATTGATGATTAAAATGCTGGTATCGTGACAACCCTAGAGGATGATAGTGTGTTCAGTCCAGGAAATATGAGACAGCCTGACAGAGGCAGATTGTCTAGTCTTATTTCACTTCTGCGTCACATATCAACTTCCAGCAGCCTGTGAAACTTGTGTGCTTCTCCCTTCTAGTTCAACTTTAACTAAAAACAGCACAACTATACCTTCAAAAACTAAAAAGCAAAACCCCCTTTGTAAATATCAGTTACACATCAAAATGTAGGACACAAATTCAAGATGCACTGTATTCACTGTGTTGGAGTTGAAGAATCTGGTTATAGCTCACAGTCAGAAACAGACCGTTTGCTGCAGTAAATTGGACAAAGGGGGAACAGCCTATATATGGCTCCCTCAAGCACTAAATGACAGGCCTGGCCCCGTCATAATCACTACCTCTTCAGCGGAAACATTTCTGGCTTCTTCCCACTAAGAAGGGAAGTGCATAAACAAACAACTTTTTGAAAGTTTCAACATCTATTTCTCTTATCTTTATCTTAGCTATGGTTGACAACTTAAGCCAGGTAACTTAAAGCCTTAATGTGCCGTCAATGGATTTAAACACGGCAGAAATATTGGCATCCGAGCTGAGGCCGTACTGAGGTTAAAGACAGGGTGGTTTCTTTGGCGAAAGGCAGACCCAAACATCAATTATGCTCCAAACCCTCTCTCCGAAAGCCAAGGGTAATCTTCCTCGGGAGGGCTCAATTATAGGTTTATTTCTAGCTAGACTCAGTCCTTATTGTGTGCTACATTATGCTGAGTATCTCAGCCGAATCAATGAAAGAATGCCTAACCATATTCAAATCAGCGTAAGACGTGTTGAGCTTCCATCTACTCTAAACTTGGAAGATTCTTCTGATGATTAAACACTTTGTTGTATTACAAAGAAACCAATTTTTTTTCTTTATCAGCCATTGTGGAACAACCTCACCAATTTCCACCAACTCATTAATTTTCTGTTTTTCTGCAGTGTTGGACAGGAAGCCTTCACTGAAATGTGTGAATTTCCCACAAACAGCAAGCAACGCCTTTCAGTCTTCAATGCTTTACAGATTGAATATTGATTGGGTTTAACACCAAGGACTCTAAAGTATGATTCATTTAAGAGTTTTCAAATGCTTTAAGATCCACAGAATATAACCTTGGCTTTAAGATCTTATGGGCCAGTTTACAATAACAGTTGACACATTTATGATATTGTTTCTTCAGTTTTAAACAATAGAAAAAAAGAGACCATTCTTCATGCATCAGACTTTGCTGTGTAACATATCCATTAAAACCAATTCTGAATGTACAAACATCAAGAAAAACATTTCTTAAAAGTCCAGGAGATATTTGAACTTTGTCCATTTGTTAGTTTTTTAACTGATCATTTAATCTGCAAAAGAAATAGAGGTTCTCATAATGCTTCATATCCCGAAAAACTTACACTAAAATATTTTGTAAGTTATGTTAGTGATGCTCTACTTTGATTGGTTCTATTCCAGATTAATTTAAGCAGTACACAATATGCAACGATCTCACACCGCACTTTGTTTCCATCTGCATGATGTCGTTCAGTTTCACACCCCAGACTGTCTTACATAATGAAGTCAACAACTAACATACAGCATGACATCACAAAGGACAAAAGTATTAGCTTACTTATCCTGCTGAAAAGAATAAATGCTCTAGCTCACTTTTTAAAATCATTCGCAGAGGATTTTATGGAACAATAGTTCGGAGTGGGAGGCCTGCTTCATAGGGCTGAGTGCTAATATGACAAGATGACCACAAAGATCGCAGCTAGGATCAGAAGAATCGGGTCAGGACAATTTATAACTGGATAGCAAGAGTTTCAGCAAAAATATATTAAGTTATCTAGTTGCCTAGTTAATAATTTACAAATGCACACACACACACCTGGATCCAACTGGTCAGTCTGGGATAGGAAAAGAGGTCAACTACTGTAATCAGGCCAAAACACTTTGAAGAAGGCCAATCAGGATTTCCGACTAGAGCTGCTGGTATGAAACCAGGTTAACTGCTGACAGGTCAGGAGACACAGAGGCAGGTGCTGAATCATCCAGGATAGTTGTGCAGACACAATGTTTCTATAAATGACAACTCAGTGACGATAAAAAAGGTAAAAATAGATGGAAATAAGGGGGAAAGCTCAAATAAGAATGAGTTTGAGGAAATAAAGATGTTATGACCAATGTTTTTGCATTACATTATATTTTTGTAGTCATTACTGAAATGCTGAGTTGACAGTTAATCCTTGCAGGGGGGGGGGGGGGGGGGGGGGGCTTAGCGAGGGGCCACTGCGGGGGCGTTTTACGGAGCATAGGTTTTACATCCCTGTGCTCTTCAATGCCATTAATGTCTTACCAGCTTAAACCAAACACACTAATTCACTGGAATTATGCCCCAGATAATCAGAGATGCGCAGCTATCTGCAATCTAGGGGGATTCCCTTTAGTTTGAGCGTGTACAAGAGAATACAGTTCACTTCAGTTCTGCCATCAGAAGCTTATCCTGCCAGGGATGAAGGGGGATCAACCAGTTGTGAAGACCAATGATCTAATAGACAGAGGCTTCGCAAAGTTGTGTGTGTTAGATGCTAAAAGATCTCTGTATTAGGGTTGTCATGATACCAGATTTCTAAACTTTGACATGAATCTTGTAAAAATCAATCAATATTGATACCTGTTCCGATACCACAGTGGCAAACAGAGGCCATGGGGCCCTAAATATTGGGTCATTTCTGTTTTTCATGACAACAACACGACAATGCAGGCAAACTACTACACACTGACATAATACTCTGTGGCAAAAACAAACACTGTAGGATTGGAAAAGTAGCTTCAGCTTGTCCTGTTAACAGCTTCTTCATGCAAATATGCACAGCATAGTTCTCATTTCTCGGAGCATAGTTCACCCTCATGTGGGCCAACGAGTGAGTGAACACAGAGTGACTTTTCTTTCGTCACTCTGAAACAGTTTGGCCATCTCTCCACCTCCAGACACAGCAGAATGACCAGATTCCTCTCTGTCTGCATCCACTGCTTGAATCTCTACTGAAAACGAACAAGACCTTCATTGTACGCCTGATTCACTCTGGACAAGGAGAACGAAGTCCTCAGAGGAATGTTAGATGCAAAAAGCTGACAGTTCTGTCACTGTTGTAGTTGTGCAGAATAGGTTTGTCATGATACCATGAAAAAAACCCAATATTGATACCTGTTTGGATACCACAGCAACAAAAACATAAGTTCTGGGTACCCTAGTCACCCTACCCTAGGATACCCGAGTCATTTCTTGTTTTAAATTACCAACAATTTCAAGCAAACTCCTGCACACTGTCCAACTGCAGAAGAACCACCACCATGCTTGAACATGTTCTGGACAACATTTTAAAGTATGATCTCACACAAGAAAGGTATCTGTTATTTTCAAGCAAAATAATGCAGCTTTACAGAACTGGTATATGTCTCAGACAGCTCTGATAAATTAAGACACATTGGGTTTATAAAAGCTCCTGTGTACTTCTATTTTGTGTCACTTTTGACACTTCCTGTGGACAAAGTTCAACCTCTTTTATTGAATCTATCTGGTCTTTTCTTTGGTGTCATGGTTTGGTCGCACATCTTTAAAAGAAAAAAATTCCCTTAACCAGGGAAACCAAAATGGTCTAGTCGACTGCGTCCCTGTGAACTCAACTGTTACAGCCGATAGCTACCACCTCTATCTTAAACAATGATTCCCACCCTTGATTTTCAGCTTCTTCCCTCTGGACAGAGGTTTTTTTGTCCCAAGGTGCAGAAAGCAGCTTTGTTCCTGCTGCTATCACTGAACTGAAAAAGCTGTAGCGATATTTGCACAAACATCTTTAATGATATATTTAAGTCCAACACATTTTTACCCTGGCTTAACTCAAGGGGTTATTCATTTGGGATTTTAATTGACTTGATTGGTTGATATGTCTTTCTCTTATATGCCCTGATTGGTGGAGCCTTGAGTACCTTTGTCATTGTTATTGTTTTTATAGTTCTTTAGGTTTTTGATGTTTTGCGTTCCTTCTCTCACATGTGTTGCTTATTGTTAATTCTGTTATGTAATTTGTGTGCCACAGTGGATGTCACTAGCTGCAAAACAAATCTACCAACGGTGCATATAAAGTAACCAGAACCTCTTAGTTCTTTACTGATCTGATTTTGTCCTTTACTTCAGTAAATGTTTTTGGTTTATGCTTTATGTAGACAGTTAAATGTACTTAGAGGCTGTTTCTGCAGTGTGCTTTTGATCAATCTGTCTGACCTCCTGGCATTAAAATAACTATATCGAAACAATCAGTCTGGTTGATAATAGTCATTTGTGCTTCGTTGGGTTACAAATAGTCATCAGTAATAACCATAAGCAGCTAAAAACTCCTAAGAGTGGCTTTTGGTTGAATGTTTGTACATGCAATTTTGCAGTAATTTAATCTAGTATAGCATGCTCACTGCACCTAATCTGTATATTATAATCCTTAGAATATACTTATATTTATAGCATTTATTTATATTTATAGCATCCCATTAAACCAGCCATATATACCCAATAATTCACTTTTTTTAGTCTACGTCTGTACATTTTGTTGTACACAGCACAGATTCTTGCACTTTCTGCTTGTTGCACTTCTGGTGAGATGCCAAACCTCATGTCGTTACTCTACACTTGTATATGTGTAATGACAATAAAGTTGAATCTCATCTCACATGGTTAATTTGATGTTGTGATTTAGCATAACACACAATTCTCTTGTCTGACATGAACTGTTTGCACTAGTATAACAAAACCACAATCAAAAGAGAGAGAGAGAGAAACAATAAGGTTTAAACCGGCTATCACACAGTTATGTAGCTTTTATGTAGCATTTAGCCCTGTGTTTTTACTGTACAGAGCACAGTGCTAATGCTAAGCAAGGGGCTAGCTTGCAGCAGCAGCTTGTTGACAACTCTGAGAAAACCTTCATCACACCACTGTGTTAGCAGCTAGCGATACAACTAATGATCTGAACTGTGCCTGCGATTAAACTTGCAAGGTTAGTGAGGCGATTAACAAACACTACTAGCACAGGAGCCAAACTCCTTCTTTAGCATGCTACCAGACAAACCTGCGGCTAGAGTTGAGAAGCTAACATCAACGGTAAAGTAAATGACGGGACTTAATGTAAGACAGCGTTAACTACATCACACAGCAACCCGTCGTGTCGTCAAATACTTTCATATCCTAAAAGAGGACGATACTCACAACTTTTGCTCCCTCTCACTGTAGTTGAGCTAGGTGGCTAGCAGCTCCGCGTCCTGGCCCTCCTCCATGGGAAGGATTTGCGTGGTGGTATGATTTTTTTCTCTCCGGTCTGTTTCGGTGTTGGGAGAGCCTCACTGACAGAGCCTGGTTGTCCCGCCTCCTTCGCACTGATTGGCTACGATTGTTTACGCCCACATGGAATGACGGCTTTCTATTTCACCAGTGACGTGGCAATCCTGCGAGAGCGACCTGTTGATTGGATGACGTCCTGAGGGTGACGTTCACAGGGGTGCACTTGTATTTTAACCAGCGTACACCGAAACAAGCCCGGGTAGGCGGGTACTGTCATGAGCTGAGTCAAGTATGGGCTACTAATGCATGTGGAATAGAAGAATACATAAATATATTTTTATTTTCTGGGCACAGGGAATTATATTCATTATGGTGAATGGTACACAAGCCTTTTTTAAGGCAATAAACATACTATATGACTTTTGCCTTTGAGATGGGAGTAGATAAGATAAGATGTTACAGCAGCAAAGAGCAAAGATTGCAGACAAAAAGTGAACACAGTACAATTTAAATTAAAAAAAGAAAAATTAAGAACGTACAAAAAAAAATAGATACCTAAAAATAGATTTAAAAAATAAAAAATAGATCAGCTATTGACAAAAATGTAGTCCGTAATATTCTGTGTAAAGATTAACAGTTTCAGGGACCACTGGTCCCTAAAAATGTATGAAGACTTTTTTGTGCACTGCTACCCGACCCCATAGAGCAGGTGCCCTTTTTTTATTATTTTAGCCCCTGCTCGTCAAACATCCTGAGTCCGCCAGTGAAAGGGACCTTATGAATATAAAAAAGTGCATGGGATAGAGCACGAGAGGCATAAAGACCCGAGACACAGATAAAGATGCTTACAGATGAACCACAATTTGGTGTAGCTAAAACTTTGTGCCATGGAAACACAGTTTCATGGCACACTTTCTGATTTAGAAAACAACCACATCATGGCCATGTGAGACTTAAAACTTTTAAAAATATAATTTCTAATGTCTCAAGTTTCTGTGTATTGGCACAACCTAAACTGTTGCTGGTTTACACAAAGCTCCATAAAATACCCTTAAAAGATAACAAATGCATGGGAAAATAATGTATTTCCCCTGTGTTGACTCTAAATGAACCTTGAAGAAGTGATAGTTTTCCAGGAGTACACTGTGACTACACTTTTTATTTGATATGTTCTATTTTTATTAGTTATTTGAAGTCATCTGTTACATTTTTAAAATGACTCATCTCCAAATAATAATTTATTATCTCAGATTCATGAGTCAATATCTAAATTAAAGAGCTGACATCTAAAAAATAACGAGTTAGATATTCAAAGTAATATTCACTTACTCTACATGTATATACATGTATGTATCAGACTTACTGAGAAACTTAAATACTGACTTTTCTATCTCCGCTTGATGATTTTTAAAAAGAGTCAATACCTCTGAATAATGACACACTCAAAAAATGTGTGAACTAACATGAACTTAATAAAAAATGACTACATTTTTCAAAATCATGAGAAACTTCCTCAAAAAGGATTATTTTTATAATTCAAAATCCCCCCTCTTTAGCATTCATATGCAGTTTATAAAAAAATACGACCAACTTTAAAGACATTTCTCTAAACTTATTCTCTGTATAAACCTTTAACTCCTGCTTTCATTTACATAAATTAAACAGTATTGCAGCTGTGTTATACATAAATATCTCTTTAAGCAGAGTTATAAATGCTTCGGGCAGGATGTTGAAACTCAAATCATTTACCAGGAAAGAAATTGCATCAAAATTCTCAAATATTAAATTTAAGCGTCTTCAAAATTGTTAAGCCTATTTTGGATATTTATTATTATAATTAAAGTATACTGAAGTGTTGAGCATATCAGCAGGACGCTAAATGTTCTCTCATCTTTTCATATTTACTTCAAAAGGCAGAAAAACTAAAATATATACTAAAAAAAATGAATGAATTCATTGTTAACACCTGACCTTCCAGAGGTTTGATTTTATGTTATTTGATTTTGCAAACGTATCAAAAATAAGTCTTTGTTACTTTACCTTTTTGAATGGTCTAGATTTTGAAACACGGCAAACACCTTAAATCTAAAATAATCTAACTCCAAACAGGATGTAATTATTGATTATTTTGATGAACATCAGAGCTACAGCAACGTTTGGTTTCACAGAGTTTAAAAACTGCCCTCGACAAGAGTCTGTTTAGGGGAGCAATAAATTATATCTATTTAAAGAGTAAAGACTGAACATGGAACAAGAAGTGTGTAATCCTGATACACCTGCTAACATCCTGTTGTGTATCATTGATTGTGAAACAGACATCAATAAAGGACCAAAATCACATAACTTTAAAAATAATGTTTATATATTACTGCTGGTACTGTTTTTCTTTCTTTGGTGATGCTTGTTCAAAACTTTACACAAGGATCTATGACAGGAAGGGATTTCAGCTCCCTCTGCTGTCAAGTCAGTGCATTGTTTCGAGTGAATGAATATTATTTACACTACGTCTGATACATTGGAAAAATTACATGCAGAATTTATATCATTTAATAAACAGAAAAGCTGCAACTGATGAATCCTCTCTGACACACAGTCCTTCAGGTCTCTGATGAGGCTGAAAAAACCCCCACACAACATTCAGGTTATTTAAACATGAGTGTGTCAATGTGCAAAGATTGAACCTTTAGCCTACAAACGTCATCCTGTGTGGTTGTCCGTTTATAACAGCTTAGTAGTTGTAAACACTGTATATGTCACAAACATTTACCTCTAGACTTTAGTTTGTTCTGCAGGTGCAGGTGAAGCGTCCCCTTTTTTCTTACATTCATCACACACATGATGGCAGGATCTGTTGGGATAATATTCTGATCAATTACATGCAAAGGCTTAACGTTATCGATATATTTTATTACCATATACTATTTTATTTATTCAAACAAAAATGTTGCAGCACATGACATTTCCAAATCTTTCACACTACATAACTTTTTGGACCTTTGGCGTTCACCTCTGCCATTAAAAATGCCTTCACAACCAAGTTACAAAAGTTCAGGACAAGAAACTAGTAATGATTCTTCAGAAATACGTTTTTGCTGTTGTTTTAAAATTTTGACTAAAATCAGGCCACTACAATATACAGTATATGCTGCATATATGATGGTTCTCCTCTTTCTAGACTTCATAAAGTTACCCAGGACTAAATTGCAGAATTAGACAAAGAAAACATTCTTTTCACAAATTGCATTTCCATCAAAAACTACAACCCTGATGGCTTCCCAACCTGCCACTTATGCTTCAAAGCAGTAAGGAAAGGAAGAAAATGTCTTCTGGTACAGTCAGATCTACAGTGGTGGACCAGGGCAGACAATCTGCAATGGCTGAATTGGTGTACATACTGTAAGTAAAAAAATGTGGAGAAAACTCCAAAACTATGCAAATTCAATGTCAGTGTGTACTTTTGACTTTTCATGGTTTATGTATCTGCAGTGTGTTTGCTGTTAATGCAGCAGCCTATAGTTTTGGCTTTTTGAAGCGTGTTTTTCATTTGTAGTGCGTTTCTTTATTTGCATTTGTTTTGGAATCAAACTGTTTCTGAAACCGCATGCTTTCACAGCATTCATAGTAAATATGACGTCACATTGAGCTTGTATTACTTTGGAAATCATAGTATGCAGTTTTGCGTATGCGATAAACACCCATGTATACTAAATTGGCCAGATTTTTAAACGAATACAGGAGTCGTGCTAAACCTCCATAAAAAGCACTCCATCTCTCAGAAAATCCAATGGCAGAGCGCGCTAGCCGGCAGACAGCGGCATACACATATTAGAAATGAACTGTTTTGTAATAAGTTTAATATATTGTCGTATTATATTAAAAATGACTACGTAGACTACCTTAACATAAAAGTAAGTAATTGCTTGACTTTCATTATATCTCATTTGTCTGTATTTGTCTGTATTGTTGCTTTGTATCTTTGCTAATGTTTGCTTTATTTTTGTCTTTATTTGTTATTGCTTTACTTGTCATGTCTGTGTCATGTCTTTACATTTTTGTTTCATTTTTGTTCACCTCATCACCAATAAAAAAAGAAAATAAAAACTATGTAGCTATATTAGCAGTAATGAACTAATGAAAAGAGTTGTTGGATTCTATTTAGGGACCGACAGTCATGCTAGCTTGATGCTAGCTAATCCAATGTAGCTCTGATGATCTTTAGTTCAGTATGATGCTGAGGCGCACAAGCCTCATTTCCACCAAGCAGTTCTGTTTGGTTCAGTACACTAGGTATTGAATCTGCTTGCGTACCCTTATTTGGTAAGCGGAGTGTAAGCCAGATGGAGATAGCCACGTCAGCTATGTAATAGTGAGACAGTCAGTAGTCAGTACGTTAGTAAGTGGTTTCAGACATGGGCCATGTGTTTTTGAATTTGCTGCACGTTGTCCCTGATGTACAAAGTTTCAGACTTTTTTTGACTACTGTACAAGTCCTGCTCAAAACATATTAAAAATATTTTTTTTCCATTTGTTTGTGTGCTTGTTGTGGTTTTAGTATGTTCCACTGTAATAAATAATACTGATTGAATGGCTTGTGGTGATACCTAGAAGTACAGGTGTACTTCAATTCTTTGGTTTTAATCAATAGACTTGAATCTTGTCAAACCAAAAAGGAAGCTGTATGTATTGTATTGTGCTTATTAAGTTGTATCCTCTTAATGCACATTGGTAATTATAATTCTAACAGCACCACAAGCCTAAAAGATAAAAATGCACAGCAGCATTTTTTTAAACTGAAATGAATTGTGGTTATTCATCTTTATTCGGTGAATTGTTCACCTGTGTCCAGGACCAGATTTCCAGGGTCCACGACCTCCCTCAGACCAGGGCCCAAATCCTGGTCCATCCTTCAGGCCCAGCTCCTGAAGCTTGCCTCGACAAGTTCCAACATAAGATGCTTTTCCCACTGCGAAACCAAGGATCCCAGCAACTACAGAACAATACAGATACTTTAGAGATCAGTGACTGCACATATTGATTAGCAACTTCTAAAGTTTCAATAAACTGTATGTTACCCACCTGCTAGTTTTGGAAAGGGACCCAATCTCTTTGACGAGTTCCAAACTCCTTTAACAAACAATGTTGAACTTGAACCATAGGATGATAAAATGATTACTTTATATGTGTCATTTAGATCAGTGTTTCTCGACTGGTGGGTCGGGACACAAAAGTGGGTTAAGGAACCCTTTTCAGTGGGTCGCGTGTGCCTGGAAAAATTATTGGGTGAAAAAGTCTATGAAGCTTCAAAACACATTTGTTTTCGTTTTGTGTCTTTGTTCTGTCACGTTCGTTTTGTACAGTCTGAGGTCAAAACTGCACAATCTTTCATTGAACAATTCTGATTGGTGCAAAAATATCTGAAACCTGGGTCGCAATTTTTCATCCGGGATTTGGTGGACCAGTTGAGAATCACTGATTTAGATAATGATAGAACAGGGTTTGAATGTTGGTCCTTTACCGTTGTAGATGAGACCGCCAGTGACAGCCATACTTCCCAGAGAGAGAGGAAGAGCTGAAATAAAAAACAAATCAGAAAGTAGAAATGAGGAGATTTCTTTTTGTTATGAGGAATACATTTTAATTGTTTTATAATCCTTTCAATTTTCTGGAAAAACTGAAAACTTAAAAAAACATTTTTAGCTGACTGAACTTTGATCGGAGCGGGTGACACTTCATCCACTTCATTTGAGTTAAAAGACACTGCCGACTTCTGAACCAGGAAGAACTGATTGTTGCCGTCTCATGATTATATAACTGCATGCTCGTATGCAGCTGCTGCAGCGAGTGGAAGGGACAGGGATAGAAGTTACAGATAATAAAATGTTGACACATAAAACAATATAAGTCGCTGGAAGCTTAATCATAATGACTATGCAAAGCTAGCCTAAGCAGACAACACTTGAAACCCTGAGTATAATGTTATCTGCCCGGTGTGCTGTGGTTAACTTTCACCTTGCTACAGTTGGGACAGTTGCTTCAGAGCTGTGTGTGGGTGTGTACTGTATAGCTGTCAAATACCTAATCTCTTGTTGGGTTAGTTTCATTTGCAGAAGGTAGGTAATTTTAAGAGTTAGGTATATACATTTTGTTTACCTCTGGACACTTCTTGTGTCCCTCCACCCTGCCCAAATTTTAAAAATGTTCAAATCAACCAGAGTGTAAATAACTCACTGAATTCACTTTAAATGATAAAAAATGACTATGGGTTATATGGGGCAGCATGAACCAAACATTTTCTCCATACACTTTCCAATATGCCTGTATGCGTCCTCATAGGAGGGGGGGAGGGGGGGTGGGGCTTTATGAAGTCACAGAAGAATGTAAACAACGCACAAAGTTAAAAGGATGTTGATAGATGAGCCGGGGCATGTAGTCTATGACAGATTTGTTGGTTGTCTGTTTCCTACAGCGATAAAACTACAGTGAAGTCTGTTTTGAAGAACGTCTAGAAGAGATTACCTCTGTACCAGAAGCTCTCCTCCTGGCACTCTTTCCAAGCCTTTCTCACATCATCTCTGTGGATATGACGATCACCCATGGGGCACTGTAGGACAAAAAAAAAAAACAGGTTAGCCACCTTATTTAGACCAACATTGTTCAGAAAAAAACTCACTTTCCAATCACGTTTCCCTGCAGCGTCACCAGCTGCTGCTGCTCCTTCCTCTGTCTTCAGCGTTACAGTTTCTCCAGTTGTTTCAGAACTCATGATAAAGGAGCTTTCAGCAAACTATTACAGACCCGGACTGCACAGCTTTCTCATGCACATTTACTTCCCCTCTGTCCACGCCCCACAAATACACATTGGTGGTTGTAATTGCTCCTCCCTGCTCTTTGTTTATAACCCCACCCCACTTGAAAAAAACACTCCAGACTGCAGCAGAGGTCACCCAGAGGTGTCTGAAATTGAAACAAAAAAACACATTGAGTAAAAGACAACACTTAAGATATGATATCTGCAGGATTTCTTTTTTAATGTACCTATACTTTAACCTTCATACAATTATCATCTATATGTCCCATGAAATTAAAGTCACACTAACAGGCCTACAACTTTCCAGTTTCCACACCTATCTGCACCTCAAAGAGAGACACACCTTGATTTAGAGATTTATTTTATGCCATTATTCAGGTGAGGCAAGTATGGCTAGAGGTCAGACATTCATTTCCATTCACAAGTGCACATATCTTATCTCTTTTCATCAGCTTTTTTAAACTATGCTTCACGCATATGCACCCCTAAAAAATCATTTAGAGATGTTGTTTTTGAATTAATAGCAACTGTATTATCATTATCTAATGTTTTACCATTCCATCTCTGTTTGTTTTGTTGATTCTGAATTATAAAGCACTATGAGCTGCATAGTTTCTATGAACATTTTTTTAATGAACATTTGTGAACATACAAAGCATGATCATACAATATCTCATAGAGGATGTATATTCTTTACCAATACAGAGTTAAATAATAGTCAACCTATGAAGACAAGGAAAATCAAAAAGGAAACAAAAACTAGGGAGAATTTCCCCAAAAAATACATTCAAATTCAGAAAAGGAAGCTAAAGCGTATAATATTAGACAAGATTTTATACAAATAAATTATACTTTATTTTAATTAAATGGAATATATTCATAATACTGTCTGTTTTTGGAGCAAAACAAACATTTGTCTGACAATAAATAGAAGGAAAGTTTATATCTGACATGCATGGTTTTATAAATATGTACCAATAAAGTCTGCTTTAAGACATAAGAGAGTCCAGTCATTGTTATTCTACAAACAGTTTATTCCTCGTTACTCAAACCAAAGACTGTTCGTCTACTCATCCATACTTCAGCATCACTTATGTACCGACTTAAACTCAAGCTTTGACTCAAGACATTTAGTCTTTAGAGCCTATTTTATTCAACAGAGGACAAATGATAAGGGAATACATTGGTTCTTATAACGCCTACTGACATATCCAAAGGTCAGGGAGTGTTTTTATGGTTATTAGAAGTTTCATCACAGTAAGATTTATTACTGCTGTTAATAAATGCCGAGATATCTAAGTCACGTCCAATACTAACACTGAAGAATGGTTCAATGTCTTTCTAGAAATATATTTATTTCCTCAAATAACAAAGCACACATTTTGAAGAACTGTTCTGCACATTTAAAGCACTTTGTGATAAGGCAAGTTTATAAACATCACACAAAAAGTAAGGACATTTGTGTTTGGTAGATTATTTCTTGCGTTATTGTTACGATTATTTCATAACAATGCCTATTGGCAATGAATCTTATACCATTGTTTATTTCCCTTTTAAATGGTGCCACATTTGTAAGGAACATACATTTGTGGGATGAGCAGCAGAGCTGAGTATGTGGGTTGTGCCCATGATAAACTTGCCAAATATTCTCTGCCAAACAGTTTATTCTGATGTTGACTCTTGTTTG
Source organism: Labrus mixtus (assembly GCF_963584025.1). Classification (NCBI taxonomy): domain Eukaryota; kingdom Metazoa; phylum Chordata; class Actinopteri; order Labriformes; family Labridae; genus Labrus; species Labrus mixtus. The sequence continues at coordinate 5,535,991 of NC_083614.1, read as the reverse complement.
GTGTTGTTTAGTGGATTGGATGATTGAAGTCTGAATAAACAAGACATATTGGCAATTTAAGAATTTATTCATTTAACAAACAGGAGCCTCAGTAGCATGTGGAAGAACCATATGCAGCCACAACAGCCTGGCACCTCCTCCTCATGCTGGTCACCAGCCTGGTCACACACTGCTGTGGGACGGCATCCCATTCTTCAACCAGCATTTATCACAAGTCAGCCAATGTAGTTGTGTTGGTCACTCTGGCACGAACAGCACGCCCAAGCTGATCCCACAAAGTATTCAATGGGGTTGAGGTCAGAACTGCAGGAAGGCCATTCCATCCTCTCCACTCCCAAATTCTGGAGGTACACTCTGATAAACCCCGCTCTGTGGGGGCGAGCGTTGTCATCTTAGAGGAGAGAGTTCGGTCCCGGACTCTGGAGATATGGGATTTCCACTGGTTGCAGAATCACATCTCGATATCTGTCTGCAGTGAGATCGCCTCTAATGATGACAAGCCTCGTTTTCCAGTGAGGGAGGTGCCACCCAACACGTCACACTGCCTCCACCAAAAGCTGTTACCCTATTGGTGCAGCAATCAGCATAGCGTTCTCCGCGTCTTCTCTACACTTTGACTCTATGATCAAACTGACGTAGGCAGAATCTGGAGTCATTGCTGAACATAATGTTCCTGCACATGTTCAGGTACGTGTTGCCAACACCAGCGCCAACGGGCATGATGGTGAACGGCAGTCATGGCAGGCCTCCTGGCAGCCCTATGAGACCAGCAGTCTGTTCAGGATTGTCCAGAGAGCCGTTGGCCATATCGTCCTGCAAACCTTGACGTCATATCTGTATAAGACTGCTTACGGTTCTTAAGAGCTGACAGGGTTAGGAAAGTGTCTTCTTGGGGTGTCGCCCACTTCGTGGCCTGTGTCTGACATCCCCCGTTATATGGAACTTGGCCTTCAGTTTGGAGATGGTACTTGGGCTCATTTCAAATAATGCTGCAGCTTGGTTGTGTGAAACACCAGCTTGAAGGAGCCCTATGTCACGGACCCTATCCAGATCAGTCAAACATGGCATGCTTGGGTGCAACCCACATACTCAGCTCTGCTGCTTATCTCACAAACGCATGGTCCTTATAAATGTGGCCCCATTTAAAAGAGAAATAAATATATGGAGTTATATATGTATATCATATATTTGTGGATTTCTATTACATATATACAAAACTATAAATATTTGTGTGTGAATCAGAAATACATTTGTGAATCTTATTTTTTTATTTGTGGATTTGTTTTACATTTATATAGAATTAAATATATTTGTGTGTGCATTGAAATACATTTGTGAATCCTTCTGTGTGCGTTCGTGTATATTGAGACTGATCTAACTCCATATAAACAGGCTTTCCAATGGTATAAGATGTATTGACAAGAAGCATTGTTACAACAAAGAAATAATCTACCAAACACAAATTTCCTTACTTTTTGTGCGATGTTAGTATAACTGTGGCGGTCTTATCACAGGCAAAGGACTGCTAAGAAATACTTTTGAGATACTCAAACTTAGTTATCTTTGCAGTTGTCACGTGATAAATGACATGAAATCGCTTTGTCTTCAGTGGCCCTCAAAAGATTGATTGATTTCTGCAGAAACATGTTGATTTTAAGGTGTAAACACTATGACATCAGAAAGGTTCTCAAACTGACCTACTCACCAATGCTGAGACCATTTGGTAATTTGTGATATCAGTATGAAATAGAACATCTCTGCAGAAGTGCACTACCTGTACATTACTACCTATAGTTACAATGACAAACTAACAAACAGTATCTCGAATCCTGCAGACACAAACAGGTAAAGTAGAAATGGTACTATTTATCAATTATTTTTGTCCAGCAAATAGGGTAATTTATGATGGCAATGTAGTGTAACTTTCCCTGCCAAGTGTTTTCTAATGGTGGATAAATGTTGAGTACATAATATTAAAAAAAAGAACATCTGGGGATGCTTTTCTGTTCGTGTTGACTTTGGCGCCCCCTGTGGAAAAAGCACCAGCCTACCTCAAATATCTTTGATTTTGTCCTGTATGTGTCTTTGTCAGTCAAATATATAACTTGCTGAGAATCTTTGAAAAAAAAAATCTTAATATAGCTTCACAATTTTTGTTTCGTTTTAAAGATTTGTTTCAATTTAAGTTTAGTTTTTTTTTTTTTTCAATAGTTTTGTCAATCAATTAATTAATCTTAATTTGTATAGCACCAATTCTGGACAACTGTTATCTCAAGACACTTTACAAAAGAGCAGGTAAAAGATCTTACTCTTTGTTATATTAAACAAAGACCCAACATTATTCGATCATGGGCACAGCACTAAGCACATTTAGCAAAGCTATAACGGCAAGGAAAAACTCTTTGTTAGTTTAGTTAAGTTTTTATTTTGTAACAACTCTTTTTTTTAAAAAAAATCTGTATTGTAAATGGTTCAGAGAAAAAAATCTGTAAAAAACATCTGTAAAATATCCAAAAATATTCTATAAGGGGGGAAAGCTTTAAATCCAGCAGTCAGCATGCTCATCCTAATATAAACTAAGGTGCCTGAGACAAATCATAGGCTGTGCAATACCTGACTTATTAAAAAGTATTTTTAACATTATCAGAACATCGGCTATTTTGCTATGGGCTATTTTGATGACGAAATTGGCGTCAAGTCGGCAACTCGGGCACCTACTTCTTTCTGAGTTTCCGAGTTGTTGCTCCGACTTGAGTAGGTGTTCATGCGCATTTTACAACTCGGAAACTCGTTTTTCCGATGTGTCCGACACCACATGAATGCACCATAAGCTTGTGTCAAATGGTGCATTCATGTGATGTTGGACACATCGGAAAAGCGAGTTGGAACAAAGTATGAGAGTGTCCATCCGATTTCATTGAAATCCAGGAATTCCAGTTACCTGACAGGCAGTTTTTCCTGTAAACAAAACTTAAATTACATATTTTTATTAATTTTATTTTCATTTAAGAGGACCAAAACACACTCGGCCACAAATACTAAATAATCATGAAGGAACTTACATTTTAATACGCTGCCCCATGAATCTCCGCCCGGCTGAGTTGACAGCAAACAAACCCAAACAGAAGTTAGAGTGGGAGGTCAATAAAAAGCCAAACTGACCAATCAGATTGCATCGTGGGCTGGTTTCAGACTTGCACGAGGAAACCCTGGTGAGTGACGTGCAGGTGAAAAACCTCTAGACCAATGAATCACAGAAGTAGCTCAGCCTGTTTGGGAAGTCTGACCAATCAAATCAACAAAGGGCGGGGTTGTATTTCAACTTCCGCCTTCTCCTTACTTGACACTGAAAATAACCAATCACCACTGAGTAAAGGCGGAGATCAGACAGGCTTAGGTTCCAATCATGTTCTGTGGGCGGGGCTTACGTCGACAAGGCCCGCCTATTGGCCGGTCTGCGGACTTCCCACAGACAGTTGTATGTTTCATAAAAATGCACTCTGATGCGGCAAGTAAGTAGTATCGCTTTAGAGGCTTTTCTTCGTCAAATAGCGACCCAACACGGATACTGCAGTCTGTCTTAAAGAGGGGAACATACATTTCGTGTGTCTTCATCCACTTTTATCCTTCTCTTTCTCTGGGCTTGATGAGGACGAGTGTATTACGTGCAGTTTGCTTGGCTCTTTGTATTAAGCTGTGCTGTATTGGGCGACAACAAAGGAAGAATAGGGAGTGTAAATCCAGGTGTTTTGCTCATGCGGGAGGTTAGATTTCTCTCCCATGGTTTCCTTGAGTTGTGTTTTGTGTATCGTTATCGCTGCCCAGTGTAAAGCAGAATAATGTAATGTAATTCAGAGGCTTATCGATGGTAGCCCCCTCGGTGTGTTGTGATCTTTATATCCAACAAAACTGAGGATGCTCCACATGTATCAGGTTTAACTCGGGATAAACGTGAGGTCAAGTGTAAATAGGTCAGTTTTCTGGTCTACTGCGGACTGTTACAGAGAAAGAAAATTGTGACGCAGTTGAGTAAAAGATGTTTCATTGCATGCTGCTGCAGCGCTGTCCGGGCTTTGCGGCAGCTTCACCAGCTTCCTGCAAAACTGCCTGTGCAATGCTACTGTGCCTGTAAGTTAATACAGTGAGATTCATTTAAAACAAGGTAAAATGCATTCAGTGTGTTGGGGTAAATGTTGGGGGCAGAAGGGTCTGAAAGAAAAGAGTTGTGTCGGTCAGGCATGGGAATTGTAGTTTCGAATCACAGCCAGAGCTTATGTTAAAACGGCCTCTTCAAAGGAAATGGACTACAACACCCATACGCCAAACTCTCTTGATACTTTGTAAACTCTGTGCAAGTTGCGCGTATGCACTGCTATTTTAGGTATGCAGCTAGTGCAGCTAGCCTGTTTTCCGTCTGGTTTTGGCCTCTTCAAATCCATTTAAAGCCTCTTTTTCTGATGACAGCTGTTGAACGACAATGCACAGATGACATTTTGCGACAAGGTAGTATGCATGATGGTACATTTTAGAGTTAGCCTGTCTTTAGGGGAATGCAGGGAGTCACCCCCTCATTCGTGTCACATATCTCCTGTCGTTCAATGAAACGTAAAACCTGAAAGTAGAAATCAAACCAAAGTATTTTAAGCACTAAAGAGATGTATTGATCTCGGACAAAAGCTGAAATCATAGGTTGTTATTTGTGCTAAGATGATGTCACCTTCTCGTACCCTTGTGCTGGTAGCAGGCTTACAAGTGTGAGTTGGTGCAGAAGGTTTGTGTCTTTTCTTTTGAGTTAAATCTTTGATATTTTTCTTCTGAAATAGATTTTCAGCTGAATTCCCACTTGACTACACTGGCCAGCATCCATAAGATCCACCACACATTGCACAGGCTGGTAAATACATATTAGCAGTTTGTGTGTTTTACATATTTAAGTTGTGTGTTTACACAAGTGTGTCAGATGTGAATATGTGTGTCCTGATCACAGGCATGCTTCTGTTTTTATAGAACTTGACAGAAGACGTTGGACAGGATAGCCACCCTTCAGGTAATTATTCTTCTGCTTCTTGTGTGATTCATAGTCCATGTACAACAATTACTTACATTTTCTTATTTTTCCACAAGAACGAAATAACTCTAAAAGTCACAGTGACATGGCCAAACAAGTGGAAACAAAAAACAACAGCTCAGTAAAATCACACATGTTACAGGAAACTGTCCGCGTTACAGATAGGTCATAGGTTGCATTTCAGACTCAGGAGACTCCTCGTAAGGCAATGGCAGAGAGAAAAGGCCCCAGATAATTCAGAGGGTTGCCAGACTCTGATTTACACACCATTGTAATAAAATATTTATTCTAGCAGCAAAGGTGAGTAAAGCATTACACTTATTCAGCTGAGACTTTTGCATGACTTTTACAGGTATACAACCTTTATTAACCCTGCAGTATGCCTTCACATGCCGTCACCACAGGTGTTGTGTGATCATACATGAAACTACTGCCAAAGCTAGCTTTTACTACATGCTTTCCAGGGAGGAGGAAAAAAATGCATCATCAATGTATGAATAAGTAGCACCCTTTTTCAATCTGTTGTCTGCTTTCTTCCCCAGCTTGCTGCCCCAGAGCCATGCCTCCTAGGAAAAAGAGGAGACCCTCTGCTGGGGATGACATGTCAGCCAAGAAAAGTCGACAGGACAGGTGTGATGCTTTGTTTAAGAGCGAGGCTGTAACCAACTCTCTGACCAAAGTGTCTGTTGTATTTATTTATTTATTTGTTTATTTAACATGGACAGTAACATTGGTTCTGTAACATTTAACAATGCACAAGTTCCAGATGCACTGCTCTTAGTGTTCATCTGTCCACGGGAGGCTTTTAGAAACAACAGAGATAAAGATAAAAAGGGTAAGAAAAAGAAAACAGTTCAGTTATAAATACAGCGCAGTTATGAATGCAACAGGGATAAAACACGGTTACAAAGAGAAAAATATACGACAGACATTTGTAAGCTCATGTGTGTTTAGGTGTGAGAACAATGTTGTTTTTCCTTCAGCCATGATTTAATACCTTTGTTAAAAACATTCAAACTGTGTAGCATTTTCAGTTCAGTGGGTAGACCATTCCATAGATTAGCTCCAATAACAGAGAAGGCTGATTGTCCAAATGTAGAGGGATGTGTGCAGGAAGTCTTTCTTTAGTATTAAGTAAAGCCTGTTAGAGATCCTATTGGCTACACACCTGTGACTCTGTAGTGCTGCTGAAGTTGACCTGAAAACTCTCTTTTACATCTGCAGTGTTTTCAGAAAACACGAGACAACACAAATCCGTGAGGAGGACACATTTTCCAGTAAAAGATGTTTGGAGTGGTTCTATGAATATGCAGGTGAATTTAATATTTTAAAGCACTGTACAAGTGGTCACGTCATTCATATAATCAAATGTTGTTGTTTATGTATATCACTGCATTAGCTCCACACTTGTCTGTTTGAAACAGGTTGTGATGAAGTGGTGGGTCCCGACGGCATGGAGAAGTTCTGTGAAGACATCGGAGTGGAGCCGGAGAATGTAAGCTGACTTCTTTGTATTGTCTTTATTTAGGTGATTCCTTTAGTTTGCATATACTTGTATGGTCTGGGTTTGATCTAGATTTTTTTTTTTTTTACTTTTTTCTCTCTTACATTCAGTAAAAGTAAGCAGTTAATTTTGGTTGTATTAATGTGATACTCATTCTGATTATTATTCAGTTATTCTCAAATATGTGCAGAGCTAGTTTTACTTCAGGGTCGCCTCATTTTTATACTGGTTCTCATTTGGTTTGGAGAGTTATGAAGGTCAGTGTTTTTCTGTTTTTGACATGAATCCGACTTTTTTTTTTTTTATTGATACATCTTCTCCATAAAAGAAACTATTGACACTGTTGTCAATAAAATGGGAAGACTGTTGTAAGGGGATGCAGAAAATACTTGCTCTGGGTACTCTTGTTCTTTCACAGCTTGTGTATGGCCGGATAAAGTGGTTCCCCTAAAAAGATATAAGCAGACTGCAGCTAGTACAGAACAAGGTGGCACACCTGTATGTACGGTCTTCAGTGTCTGTACATCACTTACATCAACAGCATGCACAGGTGACTTAGCTGGTAACAAGATGACTTTGTCACTCCTACTTGCAAGATGGAAACTTTTGCAACTTAAAAAACACCTTTATATTAATACAGACTTTAGAATCGTATATTTGGGAGAAAACAAGCAACAAAAGTCCAGTTTGTCCGACCCAAAGCAAACACCAGTTTCCTTAAAGCTACAGTATTATATAAAGAAATGAAAACTTTGAATTCCTTACCACTGTTACTGACTAAATTAACACTAAAATCTCTCATCTCTTTTTAAAAAGCAACTAAAGGAACACCTTTGGGCATCATATTTGTAAGATACAAACACATAGATGTTTGTATGTGCTTTAAATACATGTCTCGTGTTTGACATTATTATGTTTGACAGAAGTGATTGTCAAGTTGAATGTATATTTTTAATTGTCTTGATTTGTGTAAACGATATTTTTAAATATGATGTTTTTTTTTTTTTTAGCCTGAAGTGCTAAATTATGTTCACATACTGGTGTTTTTTTTTTTATATGGACCCCAGGAAGACTAGCTGTCTTCCATTTAAACATTTTTTTTTTAAAGGAACACTATAGTTGTATAGTTTACCCACTGTTGAAAGAATGTGTGTGTGTATGTTTTCTGCCTTGACTTGACCACCTCCTGGGACAGTGTCTGGATCCTTTATTTGGGGGTCGCTTGCTGAAAAGTTTGGGAATCCCTGCTCTAGGGTACAGCACATAGGGATTCTAACAAACGAACAAAAAAAGCTACGGTAGACTACATTAAAAAAACAGCAAGATTAAGCTAAAACAGAATAGGATACAAAACACTCCCCAACCAGCACTTGGACGCGACCTCCTTTTCACTAATGGTAAAAGGCAGGTTGCCTGTCACTGCTAACTGCATCCTTTTGCCTTTCTTTCTGACTGATTTATGCTGGTACACGCAACCATATATACTCTTTTTGACCCCAGGCCTGCAAAATGTTTGGCTAATTTGTCCGTTTTAAACACACAGCAGAGATCGGTAACAGGCAAGAAAATGTGTGTCCTGAAATGAGGACACATACTGCAACTGCGCTCTCAGCATGTTCCAAAGATTTAATGATTTCAGCATATCCCACCGTGTGTCTTGATCAGGAAATACTTTACCTATTAGGCTCAATCTAAATATATTTGTTTCCTATTCTCTAATCAAGCTTTGATGTTGCCTAAAGGTATAAAGGTTGTTGTTTGTGCCCAGGTGGTGATGTTGGTTCTGGCCTGGAAGCTGGATGCTCAGAGTATGGGCTATTTTACCCTCCAGGAGTGGCTGAGAGGCATGGGCTCACTGCAGTATGTCACTTCCCTTTTAGTCTCTTTCATGATCCTTTCAATATTGATAATATTGATTCCTTTCTGGGGGTTTTTTCTATCTCCAATCATTTTAGAGTTTTCCACATTGAGCATGTCTTAAGCACTTTTCTCTTGTTGTCAGGTGCGACTCCACGGAGAGGCTGAGAAACTCGCTCGAGTACCTGAGATCTGTCCTTAACGACAGCACCAGTTTTAAGCTCATTTATAGATATGCCTTTGATTTTGCTCGGGTGAGTGATGCAAAGTGTTTCCAGGAAAAACATGCTCATATATAAACTCCTGCAGTCCTGAAACAGACTTAATTTAGTTTATTTGAACAGTGAAGAGCTGATAAGAAACCTTGTAATGTCACATTCAAGCCGATGCTCAGGTGAATCTTTAATGTATAGAGAGTCTCAGTATGAATGTTAAAGTTTGACACTGTTCTCTCAGGTGGACACTATGTTAAACAACTCACTCTGATAAAGTGAATGAAAATACAAAAAGTGACACAAAGCCTGTGTTAACAGTTCAGTATATATCATGTGGCAGCTTGGAATTATGGAATTCAGCCTAGTTTGTGCAGTGTGCTAATTTTGGTCATAATGATAAGGTTTAAAGTGTGGTTGACATTTTTTTCTGTGACGTCGCTGAGCTTCGGGTGTTTTGATTGGACAGGAAAAGGATCAGAGGAGTCTGGACTTGAACACAGCCAAATGCATGCTGGGGCTTCTTCTGGGAAAGACGTGGCCTCTTTTTCCTGTGTTTAATCAGTTTCTAGAGGTAAGCGAGCGTCATATCCACATTTTCTTCTTAATGAATCAAAGGTGTCCATCCCAATATTTGTATGTAACTTTTGAAAAGTATACTAAAGGCAAAGATGTCTGTGTGCACAGGTTCTTTTAGGGCTCATAACTCTAGAAATCAGCAGATTTAAGATGAGAAGGTTAATAAGGTGTGTCCTGTTTCAGATGACATAAGTTATATGCTTTATAGGAAAATGACCTCTTAGCTCTGCTGATGTCTTTTGACCCGATGAGTGTGTATAAACGTATGTTTTGTTTAAGGAGGGGAACCTTTTTTTGTAGTAGGTTTTGATTGTGAATATGAAATAAAGCTTGGTAAAGAAGACATAATATTATGTTAAAGACAAGCCTTTAAAGGCTTTATATGTTATTTTTTGATCCAGCAGATGTCGCCCTTGAGCACCAGCATGAAACCAAAACAACTCGCGGTGCATTGTTGTGTTAGCATGCTAATGCTAGCGATCTTTATTATGCTCGTATCTTCACACTGCATGTAAATTTACCTGAAATGAGCGTGATCTAGAAACACAGTTAAGCAGTGAGTACAGTATGTTATTCTTCTTTTCTCTAGTCCCTCAATTAAACAACTTTTATACACGAGGGGAGGAGTCAGCCGGCTGTCCTGGCGATGTAAACAAACTGAAGATAGGACTCTGAAAACTCTGAAAACATCACAGACAGTGGGACTCGGGTGTTACACCCATTGTAGACAGTCATGACTCACAGAGTTATTTTCAGAGGATATACTTGATTTATATTATATTTAAGTGTGAAAAATCACATATAAAGGTGTCATTTTCTATTGAAATGAAATCTTTAAATGCTGCCACTATACTTTATGTATCTTTCACCCATGAGGGCTGAGCACTTCAATCAATATAATGTTGTTTGAATTCCAGTTTGAGACTGTGTTGTCATAATGTAACACGAACATTTCCTCTTCCGCAGCAATCCAAGTACAAAGTCATCAACAAAGACCAATGGTGCAATGTTTTAGAGTTCAGCAGGACAATCAACCTGGACCTCAGTAACTATGACGAAGATGGTGCCTGTAAGTAAACGCATACCTACACATAAATGTGATCTTTATGTAAATGTACCACAAACAGAATGCCTTTATTCTTTGTCCTCTCCTTTCATCAGGGCCAGTTTTGTTGGACGAGTTTGTGGAATGGTACAAGGAAAGGCAGATGTCATAGGTGCAGAGCAAAAAGTGGAAAAATACAACTGTGACAACAACAACTATGAGAAACGACAACCAATAAGTAAACATTACAAAATCGGTAAAGCAGTGACTGTGGGGGCTTCCTGGTGGAGGAGGGGGTTCAGGCTGTGGGTGGGCGGGTGGGTGGGCCGGGGATGGGTGGGGGGGGGGGGGGGAGCTGCACCAGGTTTGCAGCCTGAGTGCATGCTGCCCAGATTGTGCAGGCGGAGGGCTGCCATTGTGGAGTAATGTCCCCTACTGAAGTTGCATAGTGGGCAAGCTTGCAGCAATCCCAGGCGGCATTGCTCTTCCTCACTGTGACATGTCATATTGCTGTCTGTGTTAGGATAACATGGTGTCATACATGGATGAAAGGAGCAGGATGGTATTGTGAAGGAGATCCACTCTTCGGTCCTTATCTTCAGCACAGAGAAACCAACAGAAGTGACCATTCATGCTTTGTGTCTGAGTCTTAAAACAGGGTCACTTTGACCTGGGGCACATTGAGAGATGATATTACCTGTGCAATGAACTTAAACTTGAGCTTTTCTGGACAGATGGCACTTAACGTTTGTCATATTTTGAGTTAGGAGTTCTTCAAGAAGCACACTGTGTCAAACGGTCGGATGCAGGTTTCTGATGCCTGTGCTGTTTACTTCTTTTGATTTGTGCCAGTGATTCTTTTCCCTCCAGTTTCTGTTCCCTCCTGCTGTTTTTGGCTCTAGCTAATGCTAACAGTTTGCTAACCCCCCTACGAAGGCCTCAGACCTCATAACACCAAACAAATCTGCATTGCTGCTTAATAACTCTTATTACAGTACAGCGGAGAGCCCCTAGTGCTCTGATCAGCATTGATTGGTCTGGTGACCAGTTAATGTCTCTACGTTGTGTAGGTAAGAGTATTACTGTGCCTCAAAACATGGAAGTCACTTTGTGTGTCCCACACACACACACACACACACACCAACAAACCCAAATGTAAATACATGTGTGAGAACACAATCTTTTACACACACACACACACACACATTCATGCACACAGACACACTGAGTGGTCAGGGAATATTTCAGGATGAATTCAGACTGTTTGGGCTGTGTTATAAGTTGACATAGAACTAGCTGGTGTCCATTTTGTCTCGATATGTGGCATCTGTTTTGTCTTTAGTCCACGGTTAGTTTCAGGTCTCTTATTGTAGCATCTCTCCCAACACTGACAGTGTTAAATAACTACATTTGAAGACCAGTGACCCTCTCAGGACGAGGTCCTTGAAGCTTGAGTAGAACGGTAGGTTTGCTGAAAGCGTTGCGTTGTACCACCCATAGGATCTAAACCAATCATTGGACACTGACAGTTTGGAGCTGTATGAAGATGCTATGCTGATCTTTTCGCCTAGTATAATGTTCTTGTAACACATGTATACATTTTTGTCTTTGGCTGTGGTGTGATGCTGAATTGTCAGATTTAATATTTGCATGCACGCTCCAACAGAGCCCTTTTGTGAATGGATGAGATTTTTTGAAAACATTTTTCAAATGTGTTTTTTGTTTTTGTACAGAAAATTGTGCAAGTGTTTTGTGTTTAATTTGATATCCACAGTCATGTTATCTTAATTCTGAGGAGCAACATGATTGTGTTTATTAAGACCTGGAACACGCCTGTAACCTCACGGTGGAACGGGAGTTCCCTCCTGCATTTTCACCATTTACACAAACTGTAACGCTGAAGCCAGAATACAGACTCTTGTTTTATTTATTAGAAGTACATCATTTTGTTTTGCAACTTCAACACACTGTCATGACACACATACAATACTTTTTGGAATTTGTTCTGAAAATAAAACACAAGCTTTCATGCCATTAAAATCCACAGCAGCTGTGACTATTAAAGCCTCTATTTTTCATTACAAAGCCTCAACCATCAGCATAACATCCGAGATCGAAGTAGTCGCGGATTGTTTACCAAATACTGTGTAGAGATGAATGTTTTAGTATTCTCCCACTACAATGCAGGAGGATGAACAACCTTGTCCCAACTGTATATATGTATGTAAACTGTGTTAGTGTCTATATGTCTGTTTTCACTATAACCTATGTCTATATACATAAATAAAAGGGTTTATTAACTTACTGGCTTATATGTGGGCTTAAAGTTGAATGAGTTACAATAACAAAAAAACATGAAGTGCCTAATTAATGCGTAAGTATATTTACTTCTTGCTACAAATAAAACCTTTTTTTTTACACAAAGAAATAGAAACATTAGTCTATTAATAATATGTTCAACATCTTTATTACACTACTTATAGTAATAACATTTTTCATTATGCAGCATTACAAGTAAAATGTCACCTTTTCATAATATATTCACCATCTTTCCTAGATTATTCAGATTATTTCATAGATTTGTCCAGTTTTTCAGACTGCATTGGCAGTACAACACCATCTTTTTCAGCATGCAGCATTCACAGCACAGTTTCTTCAGAAATTGCCTTCTCTAGTTGACATTGTATGACTGAAGATGACAGTATTGATTATTCATCTTTGTGATGAGTGATGTTTAAAGTAATTTACAAAAATAAGGCAAATCTTAAAAGGTAAACACGGGCCCTCTAGTGCCCTACAATAAATTACAAACATTTACATCCAATTTAAAGCTTTATATTTATGAAATAAAAAACAATTCACTACATTTCTGTAGTTGACTGGCCAAATTAAAAACTGTTGCTCATGTGCTTGTATTGTCAGAGTATAGGATGACGTAACCTCTTTATCAGACTTTAGTAATGGGATTGTTCGAAAAGTCCAAATGGACTTCCAGGTTTTGGGATGCAAGTGAAGAGGAGTCAGCTGCCCCTGTGTTTCTGCTCTGTGGCAAATAGTATCTGGTTCCATCTGACCGCTCTCTCCAGCTGTTCGGTCGTGACATCCATGTAAGCCCTAATGCTTCATCTGATGGTGGTGGTGTCGCTGGAACTGGAGGTGGAGTCTCCTGTGGTGGTTCATTATTTCTAATTCCATGCCTCCTGTAGCTGGGGACCTCGTACAACAAATCTGTAGCTCCTCTGTCATCTACTGAAGTGGATGAAAGATGTACTTGTGTTTGTGGTTGTGTGGACAGGGGCTTGATGTACTCCTCAGTCCTACGATGGTGAAAACTGTTTTCAGTGTTTGGATCATAGTCATCAAATAGAGATGAAGCACTGTTTTCCACATTTCCCTGTCCTATGTCCCACTTTTGTCTCTCTGAAGAAATGGCTTTCAGTGCACTGAGGCCTTTCCTTTGCCTTCTGTCCTCAGATACACCCCACAAAATCTCATTTGTGCTGATAGATGAGTTGTCGACAGTGTCAAAGGTTCTAGTGGAAGCAGAGGAAACAGTGCCAGCGCTAAATGATGAGTTTTTATGTTCTGTAATATCTGGTTTTCCCCTGTCTTGTTTAATTTCATCATCACTTTCACTGCTGGAGGAGTCAGGTGGGGGAAGTTTTGGCTCTGCAGGTGGAGATGAAAAGCCTACATCCTGACGTCTTAATGTACTGGAGATGGAAAGGTCAGGCATATGACGGCCGACACCAGTCCACCTCAACTCTGGTGGCAGTTCTGTTGTGCGTTTGGAGTTCCCAACCATCTTATGTAATAAACCATCAATGCTCCTACTGAGAGATCTCTTTGAAGCAACAGGTGTACTTCTGTCTCCGACACTGTAAGATGGAACTTTTTGTGCATTTTCAGGATATCTTTGTTTTGTATCATCATACATAGTTTGGCCACTAAAGGGGGGCAGACTACTTGATGGTGATGTGGCTTGGAATATGGAACGCTTGTAAGTGATCAGAGTGTCAGTATCTCTATATTGAGGCATATTGAATACTTGTCTGCTTTGTGTCGCAGTGTATCCTGTCACCTCAGCATTGCTGCTGGAAGACAGTGAATTCCTTGGCTCTGGAAAGGTTGTCTTTACATTCAGACGCCTCTTCACACGTGGGACACCAAGGCTCAGGTCGGGTACGCTGTGGTCTACCATCTCATTCTCACTATCGCTGCTTGAGGATGTCTGGCTTTGTGATGGTCTTTCCCCTCTCTCTTTAAACTTTGCCGTGCCGGAGCTTTTATCTTGACTCTTCAAACTGAGAGAAACAGTCACTGGTGTAATTTCAGCTTTTGAAGATGATTCTGCATTTATTTTTCCTTGCATTCCAATTCCTCTTCTCTTTTGCCGTATTCTGCCGCGTTGACCCTCATCCCCACTTTCACTGCTGGAGGATGAAGCGGGGGAGACAGGTTCGGGTGATGAAGGCATCTTTGATGGTCCTGGTGCTCGTGATGTGATTTCAAGACGCTTTCTAAAGCGGGAGACACCAAGACTCATTGTGGCCCACCGTGACTCAAGTTCTGGGTTAATTACTGGCAATGTGTTGATGTTTTCACTTGTTTTTTCAGTTATAACTTTGTACTTTTCTAATTTGATATCATGGTCTACGTTTGGACTGAGAGGAATTTGAACCACTGGGGACCGGGGAGATTCAGTTAAATCATTTTCTGTGGTCTTGGATATTGCAGTTGCTCCCAATCCTAGTTTAGCGAGTTCACTGTTCTCATCCTCACTTTCACTTGTGGAAGAGTTTGATTCAGATTTTCGAGAGCTTGGAGACACAGGTGTAAGAACTGGATCAGGCTGTGGCGATGGAGCTTTGATATCCAGACGTCTGCTCATGTAGGGGACGCCCAGACCTATCTTGGGTAACTTTGTCTGCTGCTCAGAATTTGTGATCCTGACATGACCTTTCGCTATATCATGTCTTTCATTGTCACTGCTGGAAGAGCTGGAGTCTTCTGGTTGAGATGGTGCTTTGACATTCAAATGAGGCTTGAAGAGGGGGACACTCATATTCAGATCAGGCAGTTTTGTCCCTGTTTGATGACTTGTAACCCCAACCTCTGTCACATGTAGGCCAGTAGTCTCTACTTCACTTTCATCGCTACTTGAAGACGACTCAGGTTGATCTATGCCACTCGTTACATGGTGGGCACTTGGACCCAATTCTGGCCATCTTAGAATTGGATTGGGTTCTACTGTTTGGGATTTGCTTATCTTAGTAGAAGTATCAGAGTCAGCAGATTTTGCTTTGAAATCCAGGCGCCTCTTAAGGCGTGTCGTCTGCTGAAGGTCGAGGAGAGGCCACTGCGTTTGTGGATCATGACTTTGAGATTCTTTAATTGGAATCCTTCCTCTGTCTGTCAGTTTCACCTGTTTCTTTAAATGTTTGGTAGATTCATCCTCACTGTCACTGCTAGATGAAGAATCAGTAGCTGGTGATTGTGCTTTGACAGGCCACCGTGTTCCTTGGTCCTGACTTACATTTTGAGAATTTGTTATCGGAACCCTTGCCATTTCTGTCTGTTGTTGAACTTGTTTCCTGGTGTGGTTTGTTGATTCATTTTCACTGTCACTACTGGAGGATGAACCAGAAGCTGGTGTTTGTGCTTTGATATCTAGACGCCTCTTGATTTTAGGGATATGCCTGAGATCTAGGGAAGGCCAGCTTGTGTCTGGAACATGACTATCTGTTGGCGTTTTCTGAATTCCAAGGTCAGAAATGACCACTTTCCCAGGCCTCTCTCTATTGATTGCTTTATCATCCTCACTGTCACTACTAGAAGAAGTACCAGAAGCTGGTGATGGTGCTTTGATATCTAGACGCCTCTTGATTTTAGGGATATGCCTGAGATCTAGGGAAGGCCAGCTTGTGTCTGGAACATGACTATCTGTTGGAGTTTTCTGAATTCCAAGGTCAGAAATTACCACTTTCCCAGGCCTCTCTCTATTGATTGCTTTATCATCCTCACTGTCACTGCTAGATGAAGAATGAGAAGCTGGTGATGGTGTTTTGACAGGCCACCGTGTTCCTTGGTCCTGACTTACATTTTGAGATATCATTATTGGAACCCTCTCCATCTCTGTCTGCTGTTGCACTTGTTTCTTGATGCTGTTTGTTGATTCATCCTCACTGTCACTACTGGAGGATGAACCAGAGGCTGGTGATGGTGCTTTGATATCTAGACGCCTCTTGATCTTAGGGATATGCTTGAGATCTAGAGAAGGCCAGCCTGCGTCTGGAACATGACTATCTGTTTGAGGTTTCTGAATTCCAAGTTCTGGAATATCCACATTCCCAGGCCTCTCAATGTATTTTGTTTTGTCATCCTCACTGTCACTACTAGAAGAAGTATCAGAGGCAGCAGATTTTGCTTGGAAATCTAGACGTCTCTTGATGTGTGTGGTATGCTCAAGATCAAGGAGGGGCCACTGTGTTTGTGGATCAAGAGGAACAGTTTGAGATCCTTTTAATGGAAGCTTTGCCATGTTGGTCTTCTGCTCCTGTTTCTTTATGTGTTTGGTAGATTCATCCTCACTGTCACTGCTAGATGAAGAATCAGAAGCTGGTGATGGTGCTTTGATGGGCCACTGTGTTCCTTGGCCATGGCTTAAATTTTGAGATGTAGTTATTGGAACCCTTGCAATTTCTGTCTGTTGTTGCACTTGTTTCTTGATGTGGTTTGTTGATTCATCCTCACTGTCACTACTGGAAGATGAATCAGAAGCTGGTGTTTGTGCTTTGATATCTAGACGCCTCTTGATCTTAGGGATATGCTTGAGATCTAGAGAAGGCCAGCCTGCGCCTGGAACATGACTATCTGTTTGAGTTTTCTGAATTGCAAGTTCTGGAAGGTCCACTTTCCCAGGCCTCTCAATGTATTTTGTTTTGTCATCCTCACAGTCACTACTAGATGAAGAATCAGAAGCTGGTGATGGTGCTTTGATGGGCCACTGTGTTCCTTGGCCATGGCTTATATTTTGAGATGTAGTAATTGGAACCCTTGTAATATCTGTCTGCTGTTGCACTTGTTTCTTGATGTGGTTGGTTGATTCATCCTCACTGTCACTACTGGAAGATGAATCAGAGGCTGGTGATGGTGCTTTGATATCTAGACACCTCTTGATCTTGGGAATATGCCCGAGATCTAGAGAAGGCCAGAGTTTGTCTGGAACATGACTATCTGTCTGGGGTTTCTGAATTCCAAGTTCTGGAAGGTCCACTTTCCCAGGCCTCTCAATGTATTTTGTTGTGTCATCCTCACTGTCACTACTAGAAGAGGTATCAGAGGCAGCAGATTTTGCTTTGAAATCTAGACGTCTCTTGATGTGTGTGGTCTGCTGAAGGTCAAGGAGAGGCCACTGCGTTTGTGGGTCAAGAGGAACAGTTTGAGATCCTTTTAATGGAGGCTTTGGCATGTTGGTCGGCTGCTCCTGTTTCTTTATGTGTTTGGTAGATTCATCCTCACTGTCACTGCTAGATGAAGAATCAGAAGCTGGTGATGGTGCTTTGATGGGCCACTTTGTTCCTTGGCCATGGCTTAAATTTTGAGATGTAGTTATTGGAACCCTTGCAATCTCTGTCTGTTGTTGCACTTGTTTCTTGATGTGGTTTGTTGATTCATCCTCACTGTTGCTACTGGAAGAGGCTGGTGATGGTACTTTGATATCTAGACGTCTCTTGATCTTGGGAATATGCCCGAGATCTAGGGAAGGCCAGCTTGTGTCTGGAACATGACTTTCTGTTTGAGGTTTCTGAATTCCAAGGTCAGAAATGACCACTTTCCCAGGCCTCTCTCTATAGATTGCTTTATCATCCTCACTGTCACTGCTAGATGAAGAATCAGAAGCTGGTGATGTTGTTTTGACAGGCCACCGTGTTCCTTGGTCCTGACTTACATTTTGAGATGTCATTATTGGAACCCTCTCCATCTCTGTCTGCTGTTGCACTTGTTTCTTGATGTGGCTTGTTGATTCATCCTCACTGTCACTACTGGAGGATGAACCAGAGGCTGGTGATGGTGCTTTGATATCTAGACGCCTCTTGATCTTAGGGATATGCTTGAGATCTAGAGAAGGCCAGCCTGCGTCTGGAACATGACTATCTGTTTGAGGTTTCTGAATTCCAAGTTCTGGAAGGTCCACTTTCCCAGGCCTCTCAATGTATTTTGTTGTGTCATCCTCACTGTCACTACTAGATGAAGAATCAGAAGCTGGTGGTGGTGTTTTGATGGGCCACTGTGTTCCTTGGCCATGAATCACAGTTTGTGTTATAGTTATAGGATACTTTGCCATCTCTGTCTGTTGTTGCACTTGTTTCTTGATGTGGCTTGTTGATTCATCCTCACTGTCACTACTGGAGGATGAACCAGAGGCTGGTGATGGTGCTTTGATATCTAGACGCCTCTTGATCTTAGGGATATGCTTGAGATCTAGAGAAGGCCAGCCTGCGTCTGGAACATGACTATCTGTTTGAGGTTTCTGAATTCCAAGTTCTGGAAGGTCCACTTTCCCAGGCCTCTCAATGTATTTTGTTGTGTCATCCTCACTGTCACTACTAGATGAAGAATCAGAAGCTGGTGATGGTGTTTTGATGGGCCACTGTGTTCCTTGGCCATGAATCACAGTTTGTGTTATTGTTATAGGATACTTTGCCATCTCTGTCTGTTGTTGCACTTGTTTCTTGATGTGGTTTGTTGATTCATCCTCACTGTCACTACTGGAAGATGAATCAGAGGCTAGAGTTGGTGCTTTGATATCTAGGTGCCTCTTGATCTTAGGGATATGCTTGAGATCTAGAGAAGGCCAGCATGGGTCCTCCCCTTCACTTTCACTTGAAGAAGAGGAAAAGGAGTGTGCTTTCCTTAAACCAGGCTGACTATGATTAATTCCCACTGAGGGCCTGTTTGCATCTATAACATGGATATGCTGTTCCAAAGTAGTATTCTGTTTGAGGCAAGCAGTAGTGACATCCTCCTCTTGGTCTGAGTTTACAGTGTAATGTGTTGTTTCATCCTCACTTAAATATGAGCTTGAGCTTGATGTATCACCCCTCTTCTGTATACCCAAAGTGGGTGTGACAGTTAGTTTTGAATCATTAAAAGAACCAAGCACACTGTTGGACCTTGAAGAGGTGCTTCGAGCAGAATCGCTAAATTCAAATTGTTCTTCATTTCCCTGCCACATATCAGGGTCTGTTCTGTTTGTCTGATTTGTGTGTAGTGACCAACCTGCAAAAGGCTCAGAAGAAAATCCAGTTTCTTCATTTGTCAATGTCTTAATGGAGACGTGTGACACCCCTCCAGCTGACGACATGTTAGCTCTCTGCTGGACAGAGTCCTCTACCAGCTGTGGAGACTTGGGTCTGGTTTGGTCTTGTCTGGTCATTTGTTTTTCATTATGTTCTCTTTCAGATAGTGAAGAATCCGAGGAAGACGAGTGCCTCCTCTCGGTGATTGTGACCCCTGCATGAGTAGTGCCTGACAGATTTCTGCTGTCTCTCTGGTTATCCTCTGGACTCTGTTGAGAGCTGTTTTCACTTTCTGAATCACGAGCTCCATCTTTCATATCGCCAACTACTTCATATAAAAACCCATCATCATTAATGCTCTCCTGATCATCATTGGCTACAGTATCATAATACTGCACATTGCTGTCTTCTTTGAAGTCTACAGTGCTGAATGTGACTCTCCTTTCCCTGTGAGCTCCTCTCACCTCTTGTTCCTCTAAATCGCAGAAGGCATCATTGTCATATTGGCTTTGTTCTACAGTTGAGACAGTGGCCGTGGAGCTTTTCTTTTTGCAGAACCTTTTCCAAAGAACATCGATACAAGGTCTTGCTAGGACCCCGAGGATAAAGGCAACCAGAAATGTGAATAAAATAGATAAACACACAGCCAGAGCCAATTCAGACGAGGTCGCTCTCTGATTCCTCTCATTGTCTTTTCTCTCTGGAATGCCTTGTGAGATTGTTTGACCACTGCTTCCAGGCACACTTCGAGCTTTTCTCTGTGCATCTCCTACTTTGCTGATTTGGAGGTTAAAAACAGACACATCGTCCTGTTCTTCAGAAACACACACATATAGTCCTGTATCCCTTTCTGTGAGGTCCTTGATGGGAAGACCAGCCTCAGGTTGGTTCACAGATGCTTGACCACTGGGCATCCATCCCATTGAATCTACGGGACAGAAACCATTAGCATGCATTCAGAGTGATACAGTAATGCATGAAGTGTTATATGCAGTATGTGTGAAATATTTTTTGCTTGTTGACTGTTACCTTGTGCGGAGCAAGAGAGTAATATCTCAGAACCACTGAAGACTTTCACAGATTGATGGCTCTCTGGTCTGTTCTCAGTTGTAAAACAGTTCAGATCATCTTCCTCCAAATGTAGCAGATCCCTTCCTGAGAGTATGGAGGGGGAAGCGCACACCACGTTCCAAGCATGCAGGCCTCTGCTGCTATCATAGCCCATCCACCTTCTTAAACTGCGCATACTGCAATCACACTTCCACTTGTTCCCAGCCAGCTTTACATGTGCACCAATGTTGTGCAGAGAAAGGTACATCGACGGATGAAGGCTAGTCAACATGTTGAAGCTCAGATCAAGGACCTTTGAGGGGGAAAACAATGTCGACATAAAACAGATGTTGGACATGTAAATGAATTGATAATGCTTTAAAGGCTTAATATGTGATTGTTCACACTTAAATATAATATAAATCAAGTATATCCTCTGAAAATAACTCTGTGAGTCATGACTGTCTACAATGAGTGTAACACCCGAGTCCCACTGTCTGTGATGTTTTCAGATTTTTCAGAGTCCTATCTTCACTTTGTTTACATCGACAGGACGGCCGGCTGACTCCTCCCCTCGAGTATAAAAGTTGTTTAATTGAGGGACTAGAGAAAAGAAGAATAACATACTGTACTCACTGCTTAACTGTGTTTCTAGATCACGCTCATTTCAGGTAAATTTACATGCAGTGTGAAGATACCAGCATAATAAAGATCACTAGCATTAGCATGCTAACACAACAATGCAGCGCGAGTTGTTTTGGTTTCATGCTGGTGCTCAAAGCGACATCTGCTGGATCAAAAAATCACATATAAAGCCTTTAATCTGAATATTTTCCAATAACATTGGGGGTAACATGTTACAAAGTAATCCGTCAGAGTGCTTGGATTACTTTTTTGTTATTAGTTATCCCTAATAACTATTTTTTGCCACAAAAAGAAAATCCCATACCATCTCTGTTTTTCTCTAACTTCTGCGCAGGTAGTACCTGTGGTGCGTCAGTTTGAATTCATAGCTAACTTATTCAACTAGCGAGATGGCAGAGAGGACAGCATTTTCTTTGTGTAAATATTCCCGGCATGTTGATTGTTTGTACAATAGGGACAAGAACAACACAATGGTGAAATGTAAGTTCACAAGCTCGTGTTGGATAAATATCTGTGCCTCATACTGTATGCCCCTGCTTAGTTCCCTGTCAGATTGTTAGCATTATAAAGAACCGTAAAGGTGATCTCGTCTGTTGTTCCTGTTATTAGGCTGCAGAGTTACATGTTACTTTTAACAGTAATGTTACCCAACACTGTTTTTCAATTAAAATGCATGCAAGTTTAATTTAAGAATACAGAAAACAACATGTGAAAAATCAAAAAAAGACATGCACATCTCAAAGTAGGTGCTGGATCCAAATACCATGACTAGGTAAGGAATGCAAAACAAAATCCTCAGACCAAGAAGCTCCCGTTTTCAAGAATTTATTAAATGACGTTACGAGCCAACAACTGTGAGGAAGAGCATGTCGGCTTGAAGTGTAACTTAATAAATCCTTCAAATGGGAGCTTCTTGGTCTGCAGATTTTGTTTTGCTTTCCTGATGAACAACATGTGGCATCACAAAGTGTATTGTCTGATTACACTGTGTGCATGTCTTGAACAATCAGTGTTACCTGGAGCTGGGATAAACCCACGAACGTCTGTGGATGGAGACTTGTGAGGAGGTTATGTTTTAGGTTGAGCTCTTTTAGCTGCTGAAGGTTGCTGAAGTCTTGTGGTCGCAGGGTTGAGATTCTGTTGAAGGAGAGCTGCAGAACCTGTAAGGATTCACAGCTCTGCAGCCCTGGATGAAAGGGGGAAAAAACAGCTGTAATTAACACTCAGTCACAGCCGTGATGGAGTAGCTCCTAACAAGAGAAAGGAATGTATTGTGTGTCACAAGTTTTTAAAGATAATAAAAGTGGTCAGTCCTGTTTACCCTCTTTACTGTGATTTACAAGCTGAAAACTTTTTCTTGTTTAGCTGTAAAGGCATTTGTTTGCAGCACTGCCATGCTTACAGTGCTAAGATTAAATACAGTAATGTAGACTCTTTTTTTCTGTCTCTCTAGACTTCAAGATAGTGAATAGTGTAAAATGTAAAATTCAATAAACCCTCCCCTAGCGTATAAATCTAAATTCTTCCTGGTTATTTTCACTGTCAGTAATCCCCCAATATAACTAATTAAGGGCTAAGAGCTTGTCTGTGGTTCTCCGTCTCCCCTGCTGTCTCCCCTTTTTCACTAGCCTGAGACAATCTCCCTGAGTCTGCTGGGCTGAAGTGAGGCACTGTGGGTCTGCGCTTCATTAGAGAGGCTCTGAGGCTTCTGTGAGCTGAATACCAAACAGGAGAAGAAGTGTATGACTGTCAACACAGCTCTCACTAAGTAAGTGGGCTGTCCACACATGCCTTTTAAAGAACCCCAGTGAAAGCATTTCTTCAAATCACGCAGAGGTTCGACGAAGCAGAAGGGAAATCTTAGAAATAATATGAAGCAAGAGGAAATCCTAAAAAGTTGTGCTGCATGTTTACACCTTTCTATAAACCACTGGAATGTCAATAAAAGCAGTGACTAGCTGGAGGGTGTACAGTGTCCTTATCTTTACAGGTTTCATCATTTCTGAGTGGAGCAAAGTACTAAAGATAAAGGATATCAATAAGATGGTTTGTTTCTATGAGAAAGAAAAAAGGACTAACAGTGGTGTACAAAGATTTATTCTTTAAAATGTATTGAAGGATTTGGTAAAAAATATTTCTTCAAGGTAGAAGCATTTGCATGGCTCACTCATGAATATTTCTTAATAAGGTAATTAAAGGTGTGCAGTCTTAAGACCTCAGATACATTTATCACTAACTCATAAAAACGAGGCCATAAGGGCATGAGGGAAAGATAGTCAGTCATCTTCACAAGACTTATCTTTGTTTTGTTTGTGAAATATTGGACACTTGTACTTTTTCTTTTGCTAAGAGGCAAAAACTCTTAACTCAGAGACGCCTGAAGCAGGACAAAGATCCATTTTAAGGGGTCAAAAAGCCATAAATGTAAGTGTTTGTAGAGATAAAGAAAATAAAACAGTGGTAGAGACACATGTGGCCTTTCTAGAGTATGTTGGAGCCCTAGACAAAAACTCATAGGGGGGCCCCTTGAACCACCATTCATCACAATTATGTTATAAATAATCTCACACCAACAAATAAATTGCAAGAATTAGGTAACATTGCCCAAGACCAAGTTGACTGGTTATGAAGTGTTAATATTGTAACTAAAAGCATATTCATGTTCTTTCAGCCTGCTAGCCACTGCACGTGTTCAACTCTGACCCAGTCGTGCACACTCTACTGGTCCAGCTGAGCTAGACACACTAGGCTGCTCTTCAAGCAAAATCAACCAAAGTTAAACATCAAAGAACAAACACTATAATGTAAAGCGAGCTGAAGTTATGTTATTCAGTTGTCTCTCTGTCGCTAAGGCTACACTGGCAGCATTTAGTCATTAACTATTATATTTACTATCTGTTTTCACTCCCAGATGGAGAATTCCTCTTTGTTTTCCTTTGGTTTTTCACAGGAATAATGCATGCAATGCTTAGCAACACAACAAGAGTGAGTGCTGTGACATGGGGCCCCCTTAGGGAAGTTTCTTACTGTCATTGCAAACTTCATATTTTGAGTCACTGCTGTGGTTTAAAGTTTAAAGGGTCTGTTTGGGGGCCCCCTGCTGGCCCGGGGTTCAAAGCAGTTGCCTTCCTTCCTTGTTGACAAGCAGTGCCTCTGCCTTATATACATAGAAAACTTAAACCAGTGACAATGCATGCAACATAATGTCTTCTTAACTTACACACAGAGCAAGTTTCAAACTCTTTTGTACTTATTCAAAAATTAAACTTAATTTCATACAGGGTACTTATTTCGTAAACTTCCCATGTTTGAACCTTTATACATGAGCGGCCATTTTTTTTTTTTTTTTTTACAGTTTTTTAGTGCTGTTCACTCAGGATCACAAGGCAATTATTTTGTAATCTTGAGATGAGATCAAATCCACCCTTATCACATTCACACAAAAGGTTGTTTCCTGGCCGGATCGTGTCTTGGCAAGTTCAGCTGCTGATTTAAAGGTGGGGTAAGTGGGCAACTATGTTGAGAGCTAGCTAGATGGCTAACCTTCACATGAAAAATATTAACACATCTGCTAGTAGAAATTATTTTTGATAAAAGACAGATAGCTTTTAAACTTTCAGGTTAGTGTGAACAGAAAAAACACCAGAAATGTAAAATAAATCCCACTTCACTAATTATTTATTTCACATGATATGAACATTGTTCATTGTTCAAACATTGAACAATGTAAACGCATGTTGCTGATTTTCTTCATATCGTTCATATTGCTCAGCGCTCACACAGAACAAACAGCTAGCACACCGCCATGAGTTATAAGATCAATTTTACATTTTTGTTAAAGAATCACACAAACCAACCTTCAACCTGAAAGTGTATTTTCAAAGAATACCTTTTATAGATCTACATACTAGACTGTGCTTTAATTAAGATCTACTACAGGCTGTTCATTTGTTCATCCTCACACACAGTCATGACAGTGATCCTGAAACTGAAATCTTCTGATGACAAGATACTCACTGTCAAGCTCTCATGTTATTTACAGAGGTCTGGAGAGAAGAAAAGTCATTTTCTTGTGATTATCTTCCCTTATCTAGAGTTATCAGTTTCCTCGAGATAATTTGAGAAAAAGCACATTACCAACACAGAGTAAATCTGTTATCTTTCTTTCCTCTTTTTTTAACAAGAAGGAAAGTTGTAAAGCAGCAAAAGTGGAAATGATGCAACGACTCATTCAAATTCAGCTAAGTGACTTTGTACTTAACTTAATTTACAATCAGGAGAAAAGAAGAAAACAACAACGAGGACGGTTAAAAAAAGCTAAACAGGTGGGAAGTATTAAAGAGCAAGGCTAGAAGATGAAAAAGCAGGAAACACGTGCAGTTTTATGTCGAGATAACATGATGATAAAGTTGTGATCTTAAGATATCATTGAAAAAAATTGCAACTATGGGCGCTGTCTGCTTCCATATACCTCACATATCACATGTCCACACCCAGATGTTGCACATTTATATAACTGTGTGGCCTTAGAACTTACTGGGTGTGCTCTGTCACTCATTCTAAGATACCACTCAATAATATACACACTGTATTTTTTTACATTATTATGGTCTGTAGTCAATACTCATATTTTAGAGTGATTACATTTTTTAGGAGATTTAAATAGTGATGAAAGTAACAGCAAATGTTTTTCTTACTTCAAACTTGAATTCTGCAACATTTCTTAAGACAATATTGTTTTCTAATTCAAGCTAATCTTTTAGGCAGCTATAGTTACTACTTACTCTTTGGATTAAGATTTTACAAACATGCATGAAAATGTCTCAAAACGGAAGTAAAAAATCAGAGACATATTCCAACTAGAGCTGCCAAATGTCATACCTCAACATTTTAAGCTAGATGGCGATACATGATATATATTTTTTTCTGTTTAGCAATAACAAAAATAAAGTCAGTGTTAAGTTAAATCCACATGGGCCAAATATCAAACAGGCCCTTTAATTAACAAATTATGTCAATAATTACATCAAAATGAGAAAAATAAACTACTCCTTTGTGAAATTAAAACGTATAATATTAAATGAAAATGCTTATTAAATGAAATAAATAATAAATCTTTCTTTCCTGTGCAACAAAATACACTCAGTTGTGTTTTTTGTTACACAGAAGTTTTTTTTTTTCTGAGAAAAGGAGAGAGGTGAAGCAGGGTGAAGAGCGACGGACAGTGAGAGGAGAAATAGGCGAACTGGCGACATGCAGTTACGGCTGATATCGATATAAATTACATCGTCTGGTCTGATACTATATTGATATATCCTAAAAACTCTGCCCTGCAAAGCAAAGTAACATATTTGTATGTATCAAACCCGCCTTCCCTCCCTGACTAACTGCATCATTTAAGAACTGCATGCATGAACACAAACCATCCAATAATATAATAATGAACCTACAGCAGTGGAAGAAGTAACAGAGTGTTAAAATCCTTTCTGAATTCAAAATGATGCTCGAGTAAAGCTGAAGATGTAATTACCATCTAAATATCTAAAGAGTCCAAAGTCAAATCACTAAAGTAGAGTCCTAAATGATGGAGCCTTCAAGGTCTTCAAACATGATATAAATATTTGTATTTGTATACTTGGTGTACCTACTACTTGATCATCCTTTGAGCACATGACGACGTCAAGTTAATGTGAGGGGAACTTTGCACAACTTCTAACTGAGCAGATCTTACATGAAAACACCTGAGAATAGAGGACTTTAATCAATGATTAATAAGTGTGTAAGTCTGCATGTAGAGCTTTAAAGATCAGCAGAGATGTGAAAAGTTCAACATGTACTTATGAATTACAGTCAACAAACCAAATAAAAAGAGACTTTTGAGTCCTGGTCAGGACAGGCAGCAGCACAGTTAAGAGTGTGTATTTATATCTATGTGACATGTACATATTTGTATTTACTTGATGGTAAGGGTAGAGTTTGTATGAAGTTATGCTTCATTGTTTGTTCTGGCTACTTTCACAGAAATAAATGATCTGAATGTTTAAAAAAATGTGAAGTCCACGTTTGATTTATTAACTATGAATGATGATTATGAGGCACAGACAGGAAGTCTAATTTCATGTAATGAATATATAGATCGATATATTTAGATAAGATATTTAATGTCAGAGACCGTATGTCTGGTATGTTTCATTACGAGGATTGCGATCGTCAGGAATGTTTATTGCTCTGTTGATGAGTTTTATATATGAGTGTTTGACCATATCACACTGACTCACCCTCTGGGAGTTGCTCTAGCTGATTCCTCTCGACAGATAACAGCTGCAGGGTGCGGGCCCAGGGCACACACCTCCGCTTCTGCCAAGGTCCTGATGAGTGGTGAAGACGTCTACCTGTGACATAACGGCCTCCCAGGCTCCTCTCGAGGCAGAGCGACAGGCGTGTGATCCTATTGTTCCCCAGCCAAACATTCCTCAGCTGATCCTGTCGTCGGCTGATTGTTACAGAGTCGAGGAGGTTATCAGACAGGTCGAGCTCAGTGACAGAGTCTGGGATGTGTTGTGGCACAAAAGTGAGGCCCGAGGAGGAGCAGTTCAGCAGATCAGGACTCTGACAGGTGCAGGACTGTGGACATGCAGGTACAGCTGAGGAGCAACGGAGCAGCACAGCAGCCAGAAGCAACACCTGTGCCACAGCCATCCCAAGCTCACCTGAGGGTACACACAGCAGGAGTTATTCATTCAGGAGATAAAACAAGGTCCATCTTTGTTTTTAAGACATGATTCATGAAAGTTTTACAAATGTACAAAATAAGGTTATTCATTCTTTTGAGATTTTTTTTGACACCACTTGTTTAAATTTCCATTATTCTAATAACGACAGTATCTAAAAGTACCAAAGCTTCAGTTTCACAAGACAGGTGCAAAGGAGAGGAAAGTATCCCTCAATAAATCGAAGGAAACACTTGAACTCAACAACTGCCCTGGTAACGAAACAGGTAAAGATAGACCAGTATGATATGGAGGTTATGAACTATTGCACTATTCACCACTGCACTGTTTCATGTTTAGTCATGTAAATATTAGTCTTTTCTTATTCTGTTTCTTGTTGATATTTAATGTTGTACCTGTTCATAAGAGAGCACAGTTCACCAAAGTTAAATTCCTTATGTGTGTGTAAACATACCTGGACAATAAATCTGATTTTGATTCTGATTCTGATATCCTTTAAAAAAATGCAATCTTAAATTTTTAAAACTCTTTTTTTTGTTTGGACCATAACATTATCAGTGTTTGTGGTTTCACAGAATACGCAGTCAATTTAGCCAATGTGTTTCCAGAATCCTTAAATTTGGATTTAAAACACTCGATCTTAATAACAAAAATAAAGATCTTAATGAAAGAGATGCTCCAACACAATATTTCCTACCCAGACAATCTCAAGACTTGAGTATTGGCATATTTTACTGCTGAGCAGCTTCATCTTTAAAAGCCTGTTTACTATTCTAAGTTGATTTATATTCAGTATTAATTACCCAAAAGTGCAAAGTTACTATTTACCTTTAGATAAGATACGTTTGACTCGTACTAGTTTTTAGGTTCAGTACTAGAGAACACACTTCATATCATACTGCTCTTTTACTGCTGTTTACATAACCCTACATTTTTTGATCACACAAGTCACTTTATATCATCACTGGTCACTTTAACTTGACATCGACTACACATAATTCATAATTGTCCTGTATTGTTTAACTATTTATATTCTTTTGTATATAAATCCTATTGTTGTTTCTATCTGTATTTATCTTATCTATCCTGTGTATTTTGTATTACTTCTTTCTCTGTCTTGCTGCTGCAATGCCCGAATTTCCCCTCTGGGGATCAATGAAGTATTATCCTATCCTACAGTACTGGGTAAAAAGTTTGTACCTGTTGGCAACTGTTTAAAAATACCTGTACACAAAAATCAAACATTTTCCCTCTTAATGACATCATCAAAAGAAAATAAATCCATTATGAACAGAATGCAAAGTCAAAGGATCGAGCTCACCTGTTTATCTTGTGACTTGTGAATCTTTTCTCACAGCCAGCGAGCGCTCAGTGCTGTAACTCCGACTGTCTCTGTTTCTTCTGATCAAAGTCTGAGGACTATTTTTGCTGCGTTCAGCTTTACACGCACATTTCACAAAGATGCCATACTGCGATACATTCAATCATTTACGTGTCTGGTTAATGTCTTACAGTCATTGTTGTCCTCATAATGTGTGATAGATTTACTACCATCCTGTCAGTTTATGGGCGAGGAGGACCATGCCCCCCGCCTGCACATTCTCTGAGATCATAAAGCTGCGTGATGAGGAACTGTACTCAGTCAGTCTCTGAAACCAATGATAAGAAGTTTCACATCGCAACATGTTTCTTTATTTAAACAAACACAACAATGACAGGTTGGCAAAATCGCTTTTAAATAAGTCTGAGTGCTTTTTTATTTTTAAAGTTTTTTCATTGAGTTAATCATAAACATGATTTAATCTCTGCACAGGTATTCAGAGTAAGGAAGAGAAGGAGATTATTATGATGGATTTAAAGACAAAAAGTTTAAGGCAGACAATAGCAAATAATAAATCAGAAAAGTACATGTTGCATGTATTTGCATTATTGGAAAAAGGCTGAAATGAAAAAGAAATCCATCTGTGATTTAAACAAATCAGACTGATTGTTCCTTTAATTGGCACTTTGAACTTTGACCTCAACATTTCAACTTCTTTTTTTTGTCTGAAGCCTGTCCCTGATACTCCTCTGTAATAAAGAGAACACATGCTGCATGACATTTCTTAACATCAGCACTTTTATAAACACACATGACAACCGAGAGCAGAATCAAAGTCAAATCTTTTATAATATATTGCACAAAATTCAAACCACTCAGATATTTCAAACTTAGCTACTTTGGAAACGTTCCTGACATCCATAAACAAACGTTGACAGAGATTTGCATTCATCTGTAGTGCACACACTCGTTTTACAATATTTGCTTAAAAAAAAAAAAAAAAAAAAAAAAAAAAAGGTTTGGCACCAAATAAGAATATTCATATATATTATATTCTTCATCATCCCTTTAAATCCACCGGCACGTGCATGATAGACAATCCAAAATGTGCAGAACCAGACTCTCTTTACTTTAACGTTAGCTTCAAATGTACCTTATATTTTACAGCTTCCATATAACATAAATCATCATAATCGTGTTGTGAGCTTTTCAGTGATTGTAATAAAGAAAATATCAAACAGCTGCCTGATCAATGTACAGGAAATCAAATCTCATACAACCTGCTGCAAGATGTGTGCATGTTCATAATACTGGATGGTAAGGCAAACAGTCAATCCCTTTCATTAAACATCTTGTACTAGGGATGCACCATATTATGGACTCGTCATTTTTATCTGTTGATAAGTAATTCAAAATGAGATACCTGCATTAGACCAGCTACACACTAGATGAATTTCCCAAGAGGTCAGAATCAGATCTAAAATAGTCTGGTGTGTAGCCAGTTTTAGCTGCAAATAAACGTATCTGTGATGGTGAATGACCAAAATATTCTCGTGTACACGCCATTGAATAGTCAGACTGGAAACGCCATTAGATCTCAGATACTTTAGGGCAGTGGTTCTAAACTGGTCCAGCCTCAGGACCTACCACCAACTCCTTAAAGGCTTTATATGTGATTTTTTGATCCAGCATGAAACCAAAACAACTTGCGCTGCATTGTTGTGTTAGCATGCTAATGCTAGCGATCTTTATTATGCTCGTATCTTCACACTGCATGTAAATTTACCTGAAATGAGTGTGATCTAGAAACACAGTTAAGCAGTGAGTACAGTATGTTATTCTTCTTTTCTCTAGTCCCTCAATTAAACAACTTTTATACACGAGGGGAGGAGTCAGCCGGTCGTCCAGGCGATGTAAACAAAGTGAAGATAGGACTCTGAAAACTCTGAAAACATCACAGACAGTGGGACTCTGGTGTTACACCCATTGTAGACAGTCATGACTCACAGAGTTATTTTCAGAGGATATACTTGATTTATACATTTAAGTGTGAACAATCACATATAAAGCCTTTAATAAGAAATCGCGACCCAAATTTCTGATTTTTTTTAACCAATGAGATTTGTTTTATGAAAAAATTGAACAGTTTGGACCTCAGACGGTATAAAAACATGTAACAGAACAAAGATATGAAACAAAACAAACATGTTTCAAAGGTGATTTTGAGACTTTGTGACACTTTTTTTTCCAAACAACAATTTTGAGACCAACTGAAAACAACTCCTGGGCCCACTTTTGGGTCCCGACCCACCAGTTGAGAACCACTGCTTTAGGTGTTTAAAAATGTCCCCCTTTAAATGAGTGATGAATCTTTTAAAATATATGTTTTAATATTTCTCTAGTGAATATGTACATGTCTAAAGCACTGAAGTCTGCACCTATGCATGGGCCATCAGGAGGAGTGAGAGAAATAAAATCCGGTCTCTGGTCTGACCCTCAGTATCATCTTAAATAAAGGAGTGTTTTACAGTGATATGGCATTTTGGATAAAGATGGCAACAATAAAACACAAATATTTTAGCACTTACAACTATCTAATGTCTTTGGCCGAGTGATGATAAGCTGTAACAAAAAATCCAGTTTTTCAAACAGTAAATAGAGAAAAAAAAGTCAGGTGAACTACAGAGGTATTAATATTATTATCATGAGCAAGTCATGATGAATATTCTACATGAGCAAATGTTTAATCTAACCTCAGTGGTGACGGACGGTGAAGACGTGTAACAGCAGGGTTCTCCTAGCCAGTTTTTCTACACGGGTTATCTGAAGTCTGGCAGCCCATGTTGGGATATTTCACCTGCACACGGAACAGAGTCCCATCTGCACACATGCAGAGTTTGTACCTCTCCATACCTTCATCGAAATACACGTCTCCTGCAGAGTTAGGGATACGAGTGGCATTGAACATGACTGATCCGTTAAGGACGATGCTGTTTTCCTGCAAAGAGAAAATCCAAAATTCATCCATCTAGAGCTGCAACAAAGATTAAATGAATCACAAACCATTGTGACAATAGATGAATCAGTGTTACTGTTTGCTGACTTTCTCGCCATTCATTCATTCATTTACAACTCTGTTTTTTGCACATTTACATCTACCTCCAGCAAAGTATGTTGTATTTAATCTTTCATATTTAAGACTAGAAGTAATGCTAAGTTAAATCCTGGATGTATATATTCTCATTCTTAGTTTTGATATTTTTAGTACTTATTTACTTTGTATTTAATATTATATTGTGTTTAGATTTGCTAACATTGTGTTTTTTACTCATATTGTGTGTTTGGATAACCTGCTGCTTAACGCCACAATTTCCCAGTTTGGGATCAATAAAGTAATTCTATTCTATTCTGATGCTGATTTCAGGTTTGAAATATAAGTTTTCTTCCTTTCTTCCCTCCTCTGCCTGTAAACTAAATATCTTTGGGCTCTGAAGAAAGACGTTTGAGGATAAAAGTTTTCATTATTTTCAGATCAGTTTTGGATCAAACTAAGCATGGATTGGTCAGTAAAATGATAAACAGTTTATGAGAAACACTGTGTAAAACACACTGTGTATTAAACACTACTTATGCGTACTTATACTTACTACTTTCATCAAACCCTGCCCTTCTGTGAGCCTGCTCTTTTGTCTTCTGTATTCTAAATGTCATCGTCACAGATTCTGGTTTTTAATTCATACTTACAGCCCTGAGCTCGATGCCTCCTCCCATTTTGAACTCCACAGTCCGGCCCATGATGTTGACGCCCTCGTTTCCACGAATGATGGCCTTCCCGTCTCCTTTAATGTTCAGGTCAGACGCTGCACTGCTAGTGATCTAACATCAGAAACAGAATGACATTGTTATAAACATTCATAGCATACGCAGAGAATTCAGAAAAAATATCATTACATTTTCAAGACATCTTGTGTGTTACAAACTTGTCACAGAGACTTTCCTGTAACTTGTATTCAAGCAAGTGTTGAAAATATTTGTCCATATTTTCTTACAACTGTAAAAACAACTTTATGAATCCAACGTTCAGTCCTTTAGTGTTAATGAGATGAAGGCAGATTTACTTCAATCCTCTCTGATCATTCACACTTTCAACCTGGACTGTGGTCGGGTCATTCATGGGTAAATAGACCCTTTTTCTGAAGTTGAGCTGGGGGATATGGTTCCTATAGTCTTAATGATCAAAACTGAAACACGACTACAATTTGATACGTGTGCAAGTTGAAGGAGTATCCAGATAAGCCTGAATAAAAATAAGATGTTTGCTAAATAATGTGATAAGAATTTAAATATTCCAAAGGATATAAGAGGCAAGACATGACGCTAAAATTAGATTATTTGCCTTTATACAGTATCAATGCTATGTGTAGTTTGACAGAGTCCCAATGTCAACAAAAGAGCGGAGAAGAACAAACTGGCAAACGGAAATCATAAAGCAGCAGATTTATTACGTTCACCGAGATCACACAGTCGCGTTCAGACAGTCTATGATTGTGCAACAGCGCAGTGATAAACATGGCCACCCCCTCCCGCTGACTGTGGTGAATTCACCTGATTATATCCTGCTGCATTCTCACATCAGCTCCCTCTGACTTTCTTTGAAAAAAACAAAAAAACTGACACTAATGTCAGAGGGAAAAATGAGTCTGTTTGCATACACACCTGCAGCTCACACTGAAAACTTTGGAAGTTTTTCAGGAGTTTTGTGCAAGTGTGAACAAGGCTTTGATTGTTACTATTCAATAAAAGCATAAATGCTCAAACAAATGTACTGTAAGCTTCCTTCAATTAGCTCTGGAATTGCAATACTTAAAGTGTTGCACAGACAAAACTTTGTGCACAGATTGTGAAACCCTAAAATCATAAATGAATCACTCTTTCATCAAAGCTATCAGTCGATATAAACATCATCATACACACCCTCTCTGTGGACGCCTTCTTTACGCTGAGAACTTTGACTCCTTTGGGCAGGTTGAACTCGTGGTTTTCAAAGTCTGTGCTGAAGAAGGTGGTCTGTGAGCGGGGGTCTGTGAAGGATATGCCCACATCGCTGACCACAGAGGTCTTGTCCTTCTCCACACTCAGCTTAGTGGTTCCCTGTTGGAACACGACCTGGAGAGACAAATGTCAGATAAAAGACGAGAGGCGTTTTTAGTCTGCACACATTTGATCATTTTATACATGTTTTTATTTCACTGTAAATGTTTCTCACTGGATTGTTGTTGCCCACGATGACCAGGTCCTGGTCCTTACGGCCTCCCACTGTGCTCTTGTGCAGCGGGTGAACGATGCCCATGTCTGCTTTCTGTTTGAATCGCAGCAGGCCGTTGTCAAAGAACTCCATACTGTCACAGCCATTTGGACCGATCCGTATCACTGTCCATATCACCAACGTTATCTGAGCGACAGCAACACAAGGATCAACATGTGTGAGTGCTTAGCAGTAATTTAAACTCATTAAGAGGATCCATTTAGGTCTTAACTCACAATTAGATTAATTAAGGCCAGGAGGAAGAGGAGGACGACGATGAAGACAGCCATGTTCCCCTTGCGTCCTCTGAGCCCAGTCTTATGGAGACGTTCTTCTTCTATGGGTATATAACCTGCTCTGAAGTTACTGTTATGTTCCTTGTTGATATTACGTCTTTCTATCGCCTTCTCTCGCATGGACTTCTTCACCGGCCCATTGGAGCTCTCCTGGAAGGCAAAACAAAGACTTTGGAATCACACAAACATTCAAATCTACACTAAATAATTTTTTTAAAGTAATGAGTAGGGTTGTCATAATACCTGAATTTTAAATCAAATACTATTGATACCTGTTTCAATACAGCAGCAACAAAAGTAGAAGTCCAAGGCCCCCAATATTTGGTCTTTTCTGGTTTTCAATTATCAATAAATACAATCAAATTCCTTCATACTGTCTAATTTGCACAAATATTATGAAAGCTCATACTGCGATAACAGTGAAATTGCTATTTATTGTGTAGCCCTACTTTAGGATTCCTAAAAATGTAAAGGATTTATTAGGACAGGGTTCCTTCTGATTTCTAGTTCTTTGAGGCTCTTTCTGGGTTATTTTAACTCATGTGGCTCCATTTAACTTCCTTAAGTAGTCTTTATAGTTCTAAAAACCCTGACAACATTCTATTTATATAAGAAAATATAGATAGATAGATAGATAGATACTTTATTGATCCTGAGGGAAATTCAAAGCATCCAGTAGCAGGTTACAAAGACGTACATGACATGAAACATTTGTTACAAATTAACCACAAAGCCGACCCCCCCCCCCCCCCCCCCCCCCCCCCGACCCCTAGATGAATCAAACTTAAACTGTGTAATTAGAAATAGACTTATACAATAAATGTACATAACCTGTGCTGGGATTAAAATATATGTGCGATTTAAATAAGAACAGTTGAGGAAAAAAAGTCTGTAGTTAGCAATTATATAAAAAATAAAAATAAAAAAGTGTTGACCTTACCCATATGTTTTGCACCTAGGATATAGAATAGGATATAATAGTCCTATCGCTCTAAAACTGTTTTCTATTAAATCTGACATATGTTAAATAAAGAGATTGTCCACTGATGATCATTCAGTGATATTTTCAGGCTCTCTGCTGCTCTGCGTTGGTTGGTATGCATCTCAGTTAAATACCCTGCGACTGTCTGTCTGTGGACACAACTAAAAATAAACTGCATACATTTTGGCAGAAAAAAAGCATGAAACTCGTTTCTCTTGTTGTCTGAAAACTCATTTGCTCTCATTTGAGCAAAGTAATGTTGCTGTCAAACATCAGTTTTGCTACATTGATGCATTTTGAACCTCCACATAACGATACTAGAATAACGCAGAAGAGGCCAATGTTTATTACACTGAACATGTCGTAGAGCCGAAAACAGAGCCCTCAACAACGATATGAATCACATCAGATTATTCGCAACACATTTAAATGCTCTCTTAACAAACACCTGAGTGAAAAACGGAGTCAAACACAAGAAAAACAACGAATATTAGACATAACGGACCTGTTCAGACGCCATGTTGACCCTCCCTCTCCTGCCAGCAGAGCGACAGGACCGTACCACTTTAAGGGAGGGGTGTCCTCTCTGTAGGCTAGATATGATTACTATAGCCTACTACCATACTCATTCATAAAGAGCAAGCACATTGAAAATATTACAGTGACAACAATTAACACAATAGGTATATTATATATTTTATGAAGCTTCCTCAAAGTGAAGACGTTTCTATGATAACAATTTATGGTATATTCCAAGTTCAACCAGCCAATGACAGAAGAACCCCAAAATAGAAAAACATGTCCATTCATATTTTCCAGAGGGGAAACTGCCAAGCTGGCCACAACCACATACTTTATATAGCCTATAGAGCTTTATGTCTTTAAAAAAACCATTACAACATATTCATGCCTACAGAAGTCAACCTCTCACTCAGCTCTATTCATTGATTAACAACTGATTGAACAAACTAGACCTATTATTTAAAGAGCAACAAACTAAGGGATTAAGTGTAAATATAAATAACACAATGATAACTATGTTTGTATTCCCAATTAGCCTATATTTTCTACTAGGCCTACTAGCCTACTACTGCTTCTACTAGCCCTACTAATAATAATGATCAGGCAATAATAATATAATAATAATAACTATTTTGTTAAGCTTAATAATTAGTAGACTATGGCTACTTGTAATCACTCCACCTTTACCTGTTGTTTGCATCTACCTTTTATAATTTAATATCTTTACAATTTCATTATTGTTATGTTTTCTATAGGCCTATTTATTGTTTTTTCTTTACCTTTTAAAAATCATTTTAACGATATATTTGTGTTGTTTATAATGCTTTAAGCTTTTTTTTTACTCTTTGCCTTTTATTGTTTTAATTAGCCTACATATTTTATTGCTATTGGTGCGCATAAGTCTCGACATATCCATTTTGTTTTAGTCATTTTTTTGCCATTATTGTTTCAATCTATGCACTTTGAATTGCATTTGATCTGTTTGAAATGTGCTAGACCTATAAAAAAATAAGCTTTATTTATTTATTTATTTATTAAACTTCCTATAGTAGGCTAGCCTCTTTATCTAGCTGTTTTGTGTAAAATGAATTGTATGAATGAATTATGATTGAACACTTCATGGAGATGCAATCAATATATTTGTTGTATTAGCCTATAATCCCATTTGGTCCAACACAGCCAGCTGAGCGGAAATAAGCATGTGTTACTGAGCCTCAGGTTTTACTCTGCGGGCCTTTGGTGTCGTTTGACAGTATGACATTACATTACTATCGTGTTTAAATGACTGCAGAGCCTGCAGAGGTCTGACTGATGCAGCTCGTAGTCAGGTTGGTTGTCGTGCTCGTCTCCTCACTTGGTTGCCACAACTGCAACTACTGCTTTGAATCTGCGTCGTGGAGAGGAGAGGAATTTTTACTACAGTCTCCTCACAAGAACAAACCCGAGGCTGGCTGGCTGTGGGCTACTCTCCCTCCTCACTGGTGGTATTTTAAACCCTCCGGTTATCATAGTAATCGTGTTAGGTCATGGCGGAAACATTAAGGAGGTTGACCAACACGTCTTCTTTCAGCGTCTTACAGGACAAGCTGGAGAGCTGGCACAGAGACTATC
The DNA here is from genome assembly GCF_963584025.1 of Labrus mixtus. NCBI lineage: Eukaryota > Metazoa > Chordata > Actinopteri > Labriformes > Labridae > Labrus > Labrus mixtus. The sequence goes on along the minus strand of NC_083614.1, from coordinate 5,497,961 downwards.
ATGTAAGTTCATTAATAAGTAATGCGACCTAAATCTGACCAGAGCACTTCATCTCTAGCACAGTCTCTACCTGTCACAAATAGGTGATCTTGTTAATAAGTTCTGTAGCCGACAGCTAAAATGCATGCTAAATAATAAAAAGTGTTGCACACAGGGACACAAATGATGAATAGTTTTGTGTAGCCTAGGCTTACTCTCCCGTAAACTGTTGATATTTTTCCTCGACACTTAACTGTTTTGATAAAACATGAGACAATAGAATCGCGTTGGCTTTGTTGGTGCTTGTAATAATTTAAAACATTACAGCAAAGGAATGCACTTTGCAATTTAGCAAACATTGATTTCCCCTGTAGAGTTTGGTTGCTATGGACGCCAGTCGTCATGGCAACGGTTGGACTTTTTCCAAAGATGTTTTGTATCACTGAAGAGATGGTTCACGTCCTCACCGGAAACATCGCGTTGAAGTGACCGAACGTTATTTAAAGTTAACAAAACTTAACTATCTCCGGATCCCCTGGCATTATAGCCTGTTCCTGTTTCTTATCTGGAAAGCTTTTTATGTATTTATTTATTTTGGTCAATTTGTTCTATTTAGCTTTCTTTCTCGCTGTAGTAGGCGACGCTGCCTGTAGTTATTTTCTACCGCTTTGCTTTTGATTATTTTTTATAATGGCAAAAAAAAACAACTAAAAAACGAGAGCCATATAGGCTTACTATCTTTCATATTAGAAGTTGTAACCCCCTTTTTGAAGGTGGTTATAACAGTTTTCTATGATAGAAGTATTTATAGGACTACTTAATTAAAAAAAAAGCCATCTGACACCTGTAGGCTGAATGTCTCCATTTGTTTTCTTATGAATGGAAAGACATGCCTTAATTTTTCTCTTAGTTTATTATAAAGCGATGTAAAAAAAAAACTAAATAAAAGGGATCGCTGTGGAAGTTACCAAGTATAATATAATTTTTTTTTATCAAGACCATTTAGATTCACGTGGCCTAGTCAACATCACAAGGACATATAGGCCTACATATATATATGGACACAATGTACACAACATTCTAGCCTTTTTTTTATTATTTTTTTTTACAAATATAGGCATGTAAAATATGACATTGTAAACTGCAAATAGTGAAACATGTTCATTATATCATATTGCTGCTGTTTTTTTGTTATGTGCCATTTGTCATTTCAGTGCAAAATCCTACATGTCCATGAGACAAACAAAAGTCTTGAATCTTGAATATAGAGAGCACAACAGGAAAGAGCAGGCCTACAGTATATATAACCATTAACTGTTTGCAATTTCAAGCAGATCTCAGCACTGTACTCAAAAAGTGACTACTTTAGAGGTTACTGTCAGTTCAGTTTGCTCTTAACATGGTATTTTTTTGTTTAGGTGATATCCTGTGACCAGAATCTAAACAGATGTTGTGAGTTGATTGAACTCACTGCCAAGATACAAGGCCAACTGTTCACCATCCTCAACCTCGCAGCTGTTGAAGGTAAAACAAAAACAATTGCAATAAATTGGTACGGACTAAATTTCAATTAAACTGTAATTACTTAAACCACCATGGAAATATCAATGTTCAAAGTCAAGCAAACTTTCCTGCCTGAGGTTCAGTGTTATCTAATGACAGAATAATGTGATTGATTTTAACGTATTTACTGAACTAACACACATAATACTGAAAATGTTAAATATTTAAAGGTCAGGTAGAGGCTCATGACAATCCTGGAACATAGATAAGCCACCTTCAACAAAGACGCTGTTTTATTACTGTTACTTTCAGGTGGACACTATGCTGGAGTGGACACTCTTAAAACACGCCTGCTGCCATGGCTCGGCACATGTTTCTCCATGGCGAGGCCTTCAGTCTCTGATGACACCAGTTTACAGCTCATCCAGGTGACGATAGGTGCTATTGAGCCTCATGAAACAGCATGTCTCATTTATGAAGCCATTAAAGTGTATTTCTGCTACACCAGAAAGAAAATACACTTCACTTACTACAATGGTTTTCCTCTAAAATCAACATCTCTTTGTGTTTTTTTTTTATTTGTTGTTATCAGGAGTCGGTGGAGAAGGACCGGAGGATCAGGGAACTCTCGGCCTCTCATGACAATGACGTTCAGAAGTTAGACACTCAGCTGTGCTCCACTCGCCTGCAGCTGGACTCTGTCAGATCAGAGTGAGTCTCACTGTATCTTAAATCACAGCTTCATACGCCCCTTTCTCAATCAGACCATAGCAGGCAGTTATTATATTTAAGCATTTTTCTTTTTTATCCTACCTTCTTTGAGATATTTTAACATTCATGCTCTTATTCACAAAATAGAGGTACAAAGTATAGGAATATAAATAGAAAATTATAATACAAAAAAAGAGATAACAAATAGGAGCAATGAGTATAAAAAGCGAAATCAGCAATGTGCAAGGCGCAGAGTATTAAGAAATAAGTTAAGTACAAAAACACCCAGATAGATGAAGATATAAAGCAATATGTAGAGTACAAAGAAGAGCAGTAATGATCAGTAGAGACATTGCACATGCAGAGTATTACACAGCAGACTCAATAGAAACTTTATCCAGTCAAGTATCAGAATTTCACACTTGTGTTCTTGAACAAATAGTTGGTTTACTTTTTTCCACAGTTAAAAATATGATAAATAATCAATAATGGAGGCATTTGCAGCTGTTAGGAGATGTTTCTGCTTATTGTTTAAAACTAGAAAAATGATCAACTATGACAAATACAAAACTGTGTCAGAATGTGTTATTTAAAGCATTTGAATTTTTTATAATTTTATTTTTTATCAGGGAGGTCATACATAGTCCAGAATTCAAAAGATGTGCACAAATCACTTCACACACAGATGTGTAACAAATATATGATGATAAAGACATCATACAGGTAAGTGTATCAGGCCATCTCTCAACAAAAAATTATCTTCCAGCTGTTGCTCTCCTTTTTTTTTTTTTTATCTCTACACTGATTAAAAACCAAAGGGCAAAATAGAATTCACACAGTGTCATTTTCAGTCTGACAGCAAAGAAAAACAATCATGATTTCCTGCAGACCTGCAGAGCAACGAAAGACAATTGCAATAGCATTCGATTAATCTGAGCACATTTTCCGACATATTGAATTATTACATTATTATTAAATAATATTTCCCGTTCTTATTGCTTTTTGTTTCCTGTGTTTTTAACAGGTGACTTTGACCTGTACCTGCATGGCTCATGTTGATGTTGAAATGTAGTTTAGATAAATAACCTTGCACAAAGAATATATAAAAAGGCTTTGTGCATCTTTTATGTCCAATTACGACCTTTCACCTCGCAGTCTAAACAACATGTGATCAACTACATGAAATGAATGGTGAAATGTGGAGTTGTCTGGTTTTAACAGGTTGTCCGAGGCTCAGAATGAACTGGATGAGACGAAGAGCAAATCGGCGACAACTCTGCTGGCCACTGAGGAGGAAATATTACAACTGAAGGCAGAGTGGGTGACTGAATTCATGCTCTTATATCTATTTTTTATTTGTTTCCTCCTCTCTGATGTGAGGTGTGTCTGTGTTTCAGTTTGCGATCAGCTCACGAGCAGCAGGAGATTTACAGGAGGAAGCTGGATGCTCTCGATGACTACGAGCGTCAGATTCGCTTACTGAGAGATGAAGTGTCTTACCTGAACACAGAGAAGGCCATGCTGCAGAAGAGGTACACACACATTTAGACAGAACTCTGCAGAACAATGTGTTTTAGTGTGGTTAGAGATTTCACTCCGTCTCTTCCTCAGGTTGATGAGGAGTCGTTCTCCGAGCCCCCCGCCTCGACTCAGCCTTTCTTCCAGCCCGGTGAGGAGCGAGTCGCCCACCAGAGCTCAGCTGACTAACTCGTCCCGACACGCTCGCCTCGTGTCTCGCCTCAGCGACCTGTACTCTGTGGAGCGACTCGAAGCCCAGAACCTGCTGAGACGATACATCGCTGACTTAGAGATGGTCCAGAAAATCATCTTCATCGCTGTCGTGGTATGAATATATATTTTATCTTTAAAGCCACCTGTGAAGACGGATCACACTAAATGTCCTGATAATACTTTTCATTTTCATGCAATGCACAAAAAAATGCCCAATCCCCACTGATCTTCAACAAAATACGCTTCCTTCTCACAAAGATTTGGCAAATGAAACAAATCATGTAACTACTGAAGAACAGCTGAAGTTTTCATAGTTGTCCAGGTGAGAGAAACCGCCATGTTTCAAAAAGAAAACCCTCCCTATCCATTACAATATACATTCAAGTACTCTTCAGACTACATAGCTTCTTTTACACTTCAAAATCTCAAATCTAAGCAAGTATATTTGTCCTATTTATAGTACAAATATCAAATCACACTTCTGAAAGCCACAGTCTCCATGACAAGTCTGGATAAAAATCGTATTTCCAGATCTAAAAAGCAAAAAAATAAGTCCTGCGTGTCCGAATTAGTTGGTACAACTCATTTAAAGACCCTCAAGTACAGCTATCATTCCTTGAAATTAGCTGTAAGATTTAGTTTATTTTTGGGCTTTTTATGCTTTTATTGAAGAGACAGCACAGTGGATAGATTCAGAAATCAGGGGGAGGGTTACATGCAGGAAAGGAGCCACTGGTCGGATTCAAACCCGGTTCACCCGACTGGAGGACTGTAGCCTCATGGGGCGCACCGCGCACGCACTAACCACTAAACTACCAGCGCTCTAATGAAACGAGATGTTTATCTGGATTTGTCGGCTGAATGTGGCTTAAAAATAAATGTATGAACTGGTAGATATTTTGACTATAAATAAAATAAATACATTTGCTTAGATTTGAGTTGTTGCTGGGTTAGAGCCTGACAATATACAGGTTTTCTGATATTATCAACTCATAGTGGCCAATCACAAATGCATACCATTAGCACTGTCTGCAGCACACAAAAAGCATCACAGCTGAGCAGACGATGGTCCGCAAAGAAATTTGGTTGAACATTTCAAATGATATTGAATATCCTTTCAAAAGTTATATCAGTGAATATTCCCCCACACCAATCAGATTCTAGTTGCTTCATTTATTCATGGACTCAGGGTTGTTCATGTTTGCTGGCATATCGAGCAAATTTATGAAGATTTTCAGCAAGCATAATAGTAACAATAATTGCACTTGCGAATTTGTATGCAGAGGAACATTATTTGCATTGAAAGCAACAGACATTTAAAACAGAATGAAGACAAAAAAAAATAAACATCTAAAGAAAATCAAGGTAATGAATAATCGAGCAAATGATTTAAAACTCTTTGTAATCATGTCTCAGGAATCCTTCAATACTGCCAAACTGGCTTACCGTCAGTTCAAGCTGCGTGTGAGGAAGACGTTGTCATCGACCCACTTCGGTGTGGAGAGTCTGGAGGACGCAGCTGTGGACTACATCGTCAGAAACCTGGACCTGTACGACATCCAGACCAGCATCAATGTAAGAGTTAATACTTAAATCATGTACTTAGATGATGTATCTGGTCTGACTGTATATTCTCTCCACCTCAGGATGTGATCAATGCCATGAACGTGAACCCCCGGATCTCTTTCCCCCCAGATGTGGACTTTGTCCTCATCAGTGCTCTGATCAGAGAGACGTGCAGGGTAGCCTTCGCCATGCAGACGCTGGACCCTCCCCTCGATTTGGCTTTTGCAAGTGATGGAGAACTTTATAACGACAACAGGTCAGTCTTCCAAACGTTTATCTTTTCTTTTTGGAGATGTTTTGAATAAATGGACCATGTAGCATCCACTTTGTGAAATATTTGAGGTTATTTGCGGCCTCTACCAGTAGATGGCCCCCTCAGCACATGAATTCTTACTGTAGTTCCCCCCCCCCCCCCCCCCCCCCGCTCTCTCTGTGTCTGTCAGGTATCGTCGCAGTTATGACTCTGAGTTCACGGCTCCTCTGGTCATGTACCACGTGTGGCCGGCTCTGATGGAAGGAGATGTTGTGCTGGTGAAGGGCGAGGCTGTGACCAGAAGAGGAGCTCTGGTACTGACTATTTTACATTTTTCAAAAAATATCACAGTTAACTTCAAAATCAACAGGATTTTCTCCAAGGTGAAGACGTGTTGGAGCCAGGTGAATCCTTTGAAAGCATGAGGATAGAGGCACAGGGATTAAGAAACAAAATACATTTTAGAATACACTTCCATGAAAAGATTTGCAAATATAAACACTTCCTGACAGTAGCAATATACTGAAATATTACACAATCTCAACAGCCAACATCCTAAAATAATTACAGTCTTGATTAATGTTAGTGGATATACACAGGAATTAATTTCCTAAATTTGTTTCTCTCTCAGTCATAACAGTTATAAGAAAGGTAAAATTGGTCAACTAAACAAACATGATTCCAAACTCGTTATTAACTCCTAATATCATTACAAAATAAAGATTTTAATGAACATCTAGCTATATCATCTGCTTGACTGATGCTGTGGGGTAAAGACCCAATGTGGGATTTTCAGGGGTCCCAGAAATCCTGGCAGCTGCCCTGCTCTTCAGGAATAGAGCAAGGGTGTCAGATTGAGGAGAAAGAATGGACTGAGTTAACAGAGCGACCCACAGAGATACTAGAATGAAAAGCCTTGAATGCAGAAAAGGCCTGTGTAAGAAAGTCAATGTGAATGAAATGAAAGGCTCATGTGCTCACTGGTGCTGTTTTTTTTTTTTTGTTGCAGTGGAGCCGTAGTCGGAGCAGGAGCGTCAGCCCCGTGCGCTCTCGCTCTCTCAGCCCAACTCGCAGTCTTGTAAGTCCCTTTAATATCTGACAGAGAAACAAAACACAAAACAATATTTTTTCCTGAAATCACTGAGCCAGGAATAGTCATTTCCAAATCAGATGTATGTCTCTGTCCACTTGCATGCACACCCATGGCACTGAGGGTATGTACTTGTAAAAATGCAAGCTTTTACTTGTGTTTTTTAATTTTATTTCTGTAAAACAATGAACATCATTTCCTCTTTTTAGGTATTTAACAGCAAAAGAAGTCTGTCTCCTGAGCGCCTAAGAGCCAGCTTCCTGTGAACTCAGTGAACAGGACCAGAATAATCACCTCATATCAGAGAAATAAAGTTTGTGGTATTTAAAGTTATTTTATGGTTACATGAATGCTTCAACCAAATAATGCAATAACATCCTCAAACCCTGAACCACATCAAGGCTGCTCAGAGTTTACACTGCAGGAGGGGCTTTGATGGGACCCTTACAGTATCTTAACGTCAGTATATTATTCTGCACAGTTCCTCCTGAAGGATTGAAGGTGCTGTTTATTCATCATTTGAACAAACCCTGGAGTCACAATACAACTAAGGTTGCAGATCAGAGAGGATGCTATTACTTTTCTGAATAGTTAGTTTTTAGTTTAAGATTAAAGCAAACACTCAGTCCTTTAACAAGCCATTTTTTTCTTTTCTCATGATCTTTATTTCTTTTCACATCAAATGAAGAAATATCTTTTAATTGTTTGCTTTCGAACACTAAAAAAAAATAGAGCAAAAAGTAGATTTTTTTTCAAATATGTGTGTAACTATGTTGGTCCCTGTGCATCATCCATGTGTGAGAGTACAGCAGCATGTTTACATGTGAATAAAATCCTTGAGAGAACCTTCTGCAGCAGCATCTCCTGTCGTGATGCTTCATACATTTGTTCTGGTATTATAATAAAAACCTTAATTTAAAGAGACCTGTTTAAAGTCAAGATACAAAGTGCTTTGCAAGTACAGCAATTATAAAACAAACATAAAACAGGCAGGTCATCAGTCATACATTAGGGAATCACAAACATCCTAAGACTTACTTTTAAAAAGTAAAATTCAAGTAAAAGTATACCTGATGAAGGGATTTAAAAGAGATGACTGACTCAGCTGTCCTGGTCTCCTCGGGACAGTTTAGGAGCCCTCACAGAAAATGCTCCTTCCCCTTTAGTTTCAGTCTGTTGTTTAGAGCACATAGGAGTACTCCGCCTGAGGATCTCAATGTACATGTCTGGTCATACAGTACCAAGAGGTCAGAGATGTAGCTGAAAGGCGAGGAAAGCTTTTTCAGCTCTTTGGTCAGGTCTTGTTAACTCCAGAAGTACAAAGAAACACTTTGGAGAAGATTGACCTGATGATGTATGGGGAAAAATACCTTTTGAAATGTATCTAAAGCAGCTGGGACTTTATCCTCCACACATCTGTGCTATTCTTTTTTCCCAGTTCAACTCTCTTTATGTAACAAACAGACAAAGTATCCAGCCTCAAAGATCCTCTGTTGTTGGACAGTTCAACCCCAGAGAAGGGGCCTTTTGGGGAGGTCTAAAATGTTGTCCCGGATCACCCTTTGATGTTAAAAAAGATGTATCGTGTTCGATCAACTAAAACTGGACTTTAACAATAGTTGTAAGCATATTAGTCTGACCGAGAAGTTGACTATGTCTAATTTGTCTGGCTGACAAAATCTAGATAATGCGGTAGGAGTTGATTTACTCTTCCATGAATACACCTCAATCTGCCTTGCTAACTTGTTTGTCATTTTTTTTAGTGTATGACCTAAAAGGTTAACCACCTACTGTAGTGGAGTTGGACATACTTGGTTGATAAATCGTTTCCCCCCAGGTGCTCGTTGACTGGGACAAGTAGACAGTAATCCAAATAAATGGTGTTATCAGGCTATAACTGTAGCTTGACTGAACTGTGCATATAAATGTACTGAATGTCCTTTAAAGTGACTGAGTTCCTCTAAAGGTTTCTGGTCCCTGAGGAAAGTTCCTGTAGTGGAAACATTGCAGTACACACATGTTTAGACTGGCAGCTCTTTGAACACTTGTCTTAGTTGACTTTATGTTCTTGTCCACTTATTTTATGTGAGATAAAACAGAATATATGCAATCCTCAGAAACCTTAAAGAACAAAATTATTTAAACTAGAACCTGCACAGTAGCACTTTGTTAGTCTGAAAGATTTCTCCTCTTATTTCTATTATTTAGTAGCTGAATCCTCTAGGACATATGGTGCTCACTGCTCCTCCAGTACTTGAGTGATAGATATCAGTCATAATTACTTCAGGTTTGAGTCATTGGTTATTTTTTGATTGGTGCTGTTTTATATTCTGAAATGTGCTTTGAGATAAGATATTTTGAGGTTTTAGTTAATTTAACAGATTTTAGATTGCAGGTTTATCGTCTGTTTTAAAAAAAATTCAATTGTAAAACATTAAATTGTCATGAATTAAAGTCTGTCATTAATTATGTCTTTTTCTAAGCTGGTCTTTGACCTGAGGTTCTGTCCACCACATTTTTCTGGTTTAGTGGATACTATTTTCTTTTTCTCTATTTTTAGTGCGGACATATTTGTTCATATCATTTTTTTTGTTATCTTTTAATAGAATAGAGCCAGTAGATGATGTTTGCATTCAGTTTAGTGTTTTTGTGTGTTTTATTTTCTCCATTATAACTTTTGTTCTTCATAACCCCTCTAACACGATCATATTCATGACTTCTGTACTTAAAGGCTTGAATTGAACTTCTGTTACTTTAATTATGGTTTGATGTTGTGTGATCAGCAGATTCATTGTGCCTTTTCATGATTATTATTTTTAAGAATAAATTAAAATCTTGAGTTTTTTAACACCAAACTGTTTGAAGTTTTTTATTTAATGTGTCTATGTTTACTGAGGGTGGATGATGTTTTATGTATACTTCTCAGTGCTGTAGTGAAACCTGTCAATACCATGCGAGCTTTTGAATGGCTGATTTTCTTTACAAAAAAAAAGTCATGATTGGATGATACTCTATAAAGTTTATCCAAAGATGAAATAACTTAAATTTTGTGTAGTTAGAAAGATAACAGATTTAAAAAAAAAAACCCTCTTTAAACTGTGAATGATCATTTTTTTTGTATTTGACCCTTCAAAAGATTCCACTGCAGTAATTCTTCACCTCAGGGCTGATTTAATAATTCCCCCAATTTACATTTTCTGACATTGCAGAGCTACAAGTACCCTGTTTTAACACTAGAGGGCGCTGTTACCCCATCAACGAGAACCCGAGAGTTAAAGGAAACTGCAGTGATTGAAGCTGAGACCTTGTCAAACAATTTTTGAATGCCAATTCAAACACTTTACAAGATGCACTATATGTGAAACTAAAAATAACATATCATGTTTCTGTCTCACATACACAAAGCAAAATATAAACATTTGCACATGCCATACAGTGCACTTCTCTACACATAAAATGCAAAACATGTTTCTGCAAGTAAACTGCATATATTATGCACAGAAAAAAAGCCCAAACCAAAAGAGGACTTAAAAAAAGGAGTGTGTATTAACTACGTCACTGTGCATCATCCATGTGTGTAGTGCAGTGCATCAGCATGTTTACGTTTGAATAAAATCCTGGAGGAGAGCCCTGCAGCTTAACCTCAGTAGTGATGCTTCATTAACTTGTCTCAGTATCATCAGCTCTCTAATTAGCTTTTTCTTTTCTCCAGGCTTGGCCCCCGTCCTGCACCCGTCTGCATCACCAAACAAGCACATCACACTGCAGGCTGTTTAAACCGTATCTAATATCTGAACTCAGGCTGGATGTGCAGAGCAGACACTGAGCTCTAACAGGGTAAAACTGACCTCTTAGACCCCAAGAGTTCACTCGCTGACAACTTCTGCACTGTGTAAAAGTGATATGGCTTTGTTTTAAAGCTCCAGTGAGGATTTTTTCATTTATTTTGGCGACCCCTGTTGACAAAGAAATACCTTGTATCTGTGCTGATTTTCTCCTGTTCATGTGTTACTGTTGTTTTCAAGATAAATCTCATCCGGCTTTCTTTTCACAGTCAGATGTTTCACTTATCTAAAAAAAAAAAAAAGAGGCTATTTCAGGAGCATACACGAAACACTGTCTGACACATACGCTGTGCCAGCAGTTTCAGCCATTAAAGATTATGGTAGACTATTTGAACCATGTTTTAAACAGTCTATGGTTTATAGCTTCAGTGATTATAACATCCCAAATAAAATTAATGTTGCTTTAAATAAACAATATCCTTGATGCTGAATGAAGAATGGCACCAAAGACACATCGTCATCTCATGCTTTTACCTAAATAGAGGGAAACATATGTGCATCCTTACAAACATATACAACATATGCTTTGTAAACCGTTTGCTCTGGCAGAGTATATCTGGAAAAATGTGAAGGATATGCAGAATTCCACATCTTGTAAATTTCCTCCGTGCCTCCTCATCACATTTTCACACAATGAGCTTCTTGTCTGGTCTGAAGCTTTTCAGTGAGGTTTTGGCTCCCCTCCCGAGACACAGTCCAGATCCCTGCTACCATGTTACGACCAGGTGGTGGTGGTGGTGGTGGTGGTGGTGGTGGGGGGGGGGGGGGGGGGGGGGGGGGGGTCTTTAGATGCTGTCTCAGCTCCGTTGTAGCTCTGTGAGTTCTTTGAGTCGGGTGGAGGGGTTTGTTTGCTTAGGTGTGCTGTGGTTGACCGCAGACCTCGGAGGGATGGAGATGAGAGAGAAAAAGGTTGTTTATGTCTCTTCTGTGGGCAGAAATGTAATAATCCCTGCTGTCATTGCACTCACACTCTCCAAATACAAACATAACATACGTTTTTTTCCCCCCTGATGGCTAGCACGCTGCATCTCTCAATAACTGAAGTCACATGATCAAAACTCTTCCCATAGTCTGCAAAACAGAAGTGTTCATGGAGCAAATCAATCAATCATTTTTCATTGCTTTTACACAAAGTAAGAAAATGACCTAATTTCTCTAGAACGGATTATTTTTTCTCCACAGATACTTCACTGAAAAAAAGTAAATCTGCAGCAACTAAAAAGAAATATCTATAAATTTATTGGGTTGAGAATTATTGCAACCCTGGAGATTCAGGAGTTTATACAATTTATTTACACAATGCTAAAAATATAGAAATAAAGGAAATAAACGCTGCTGATTCATTCTTTTTATAAATACTTTAGAGTCAATGTTAGAGTCAATAATGGGAAAGGGAGCAATTTTTTGGTGCTGAAATACTGATTTATAGGAAGAAGAAAAATACCATTAATATGCTTTACATACAATGTGATGTGATGAGATGCTTTACTATACATGTCAGGTTGGCCGGCACATTGCCTGTTTTTGAATCTGGTCTTAAAACTGACTTTTACACCTCGGCCTCTACTCTGAATGACGGTGGTGTGGTCTTTGTCCTTATGTCTTTTACTGCTTTATCTTCTTTTTATGTTTACATTTTTCGGAATTTATTTATTTATATTTATGTATTTTTTATTTGGTATTTATGTGCAACCACTGTATTTTGTGTCCTGCAAAAGCACTCTGGTTCATGTTGAGTTAAAATAAAAAGTGCTCTATAAATAAAGCTGGATTGGATGCAATATGATTCGATGTGTTACGATATAGTAATCTTCTTTTTTTATGAAGGATTTTGCAGATTTGACTGAGTCACAGAAGTAAGTAACGTATATATTTGATGCATGTTTTTAATGTGAACTGTAAGAAGAGGTTTGAAAAAAAAGGTCAATGTCAATATTAATGATCAATGTATGCAACAATTGAGAAGAACTGCATTTCTACATCCAGATTTATCTTCTGGTTTCAAAACGATGACTCTTCTGCAGACCAACAAGATTTCCGCAAGTGCTATTTTAGAAGTGAGATCTTTATTCATAAATAAACAGAGTGACAGTAGTAGCTGGAGTTCACCCTAAACAGTCTCAGAGCTGCAAAGTAAACTGAAGTTTTTCTTCCAGTTTGGTTGAAGAAGCCTGAGTGGATGCCTCTGGACCGTGTTGATGTTTCCTCTGAATGTTTCTTAACGTGCTAAGAGCTGGCAGGAGTCGAGTTTCTGGAGCATGATTCGACCCGCCCTGGTCCCACAGTCAGACCAGAGGGGGAGTATTAATGGGGCTGTATATCACCACACATGACGACATAGTTATGAGTGACCACGGTGGAGAGAATAAATCAAATACAATATTAAAATAGGGAGTAAAGTATGTGGAAAAACCATGGCTCAAGATAGAAAAACTGACATGAGACTGTACTAAGGAGCACAATGGATAAAAGTCTTTACAAACATGGATGTCAGCAGAAAGGAAAAAAAGTGGACAATTAGAGTCATCATGAGGGGACCTGGGTTATCCTGTATTTTGTTAGTCTGACAGTCAAATATCAGCAGAGGTCTCCTGCTACCAAAAAACAAACAAATTAAAACAAACAAACAAACAAAAAGCGTGTGATTAAGATGGTAGTAATAGCAACTTTAAAAATGCAAATAACATACAAATCGGCATCTTTTCTTTGAATTATCCGTCTGACAGAGGACATCAGGAAGGGGCTGTGCATTGAGCTACTGCTGGCTTGTTTCCTGCGACTTTTAAGGAAGGTTCCTTTAAAGCTTATTGTTCAAGGTTGTTACCATCTACCAACATACCTTGGAAGTGTACTTTTCTAATAAACATAATCCGACATAGTGATTGTAAGTGACAAAATAAATTTAGAATTTTTAAAAAGATTTATTTTTGGCCTTTTTGTGGCCTTCTGTTTCTCTACTTTCATAAGTAGGAAACCTAGTTTAACAACGGCTTCATATTGAAAAGCCAAATCTGATTAGATTGACAAAATTCTGAGTTTAGTTCAGCCTTAGTAAGCATTCATTCTCTGCAGTGATTTTGGATCTTGTCTTTGATTGAATGACCCTTCAACAGTGGGGTCAATAATGAGTCAGTGCAGGTGGAAAAGGCCTCCGTATCACTGAGATGCTTTCTGTGGCCCAGAGAGGCCGTTAAGCACATCTGGAGCTGAGGAGCAGGATGCAGGTTTTCACAGGAGGAACTCACAATTTATGACAGGAGGGACAAACAGAGGCAGAGAGAAAGACAGTGAATGAACGACTTGTGGCTCCATATACCAGCACAATGTTGTGTGTAATTGTGAATAATTGTAAGCTCACCACATGCGCAAACCCAACCCCGCCCTCTTTAAACACCCGGGGGCGACTGCCTTGGCACAGTAACGAGCTGTGAGGTCATATCCCGGGCTGGCTGCAGGCTGCGGCCCGGTGGGTGCTGACTGAGGAACAAACAGGCGTGACTGCTGATCTCCTCCTCAGCTCCAGTGAGATCAGACATCAAGTGACCAAACCTTGTGCCAGAGATAGCACGCTCTGATACTTCCTTCCTCTCCTCTCTCTATGACCACTCTCATATCAAATAATGAAATACGACTTAAGAGTCTGGACGCTGTTGTTCCCTGAGCAGACATTTGAGCAGACTGTTTCCTCTCCTGCTCTCTGCACATCTGGACCATCACATGCAACGCTCCATTAATAATATTTATAAGACAAATGATTTGATGCTTTGTTTGCATGGTCAGTACAAAGGTTGATGACAGAATTAGTGAACTTGTGCTTTTCTGATATCAACAGACATTGTGATTAACTTTTCCCGATTCACCAAATTCACAGTGCGGCCACTTGCTGGTCATTTCTAGTTGCAAAAAATCCAAGATGACAAGAGCTTAAAGGGATACTTCACCCGTTGAAACATGAATCTGTATTGACATTGGGTCATATATGTAGTAGAAATGTGAAATACATTTTGAAGTTGGTGCCTTCTTGGCCGTGAAAAGGCAGAAAGTATATTTTTGGCTCATGTGGATGAAAGACACCAAATCCCAGAATGCACAGCACTGCAGGCCACTCCAACTAAGGTCCTCTAGTTCAGAATCAGAAATAATTGATTAATCCCAGAGGGAAATTCGATCGTTACAGTTTCTCCAAAATATATACAGTAGTATATACAGTATAGCAGTAGAAATATAGTAATGAAAACATTTACAGACATGTTTACTTCAACACATAAGACCATTTCCTCAACTGATTCAGAGATTTCTTCCAGAATTGATCTTGTAAATTCCTGTCAGAAAACAGACTCTATGTCTGTGTCCATAGACAAACAGTTAGAGCACCCACACTACCAGTCCGCCCCAGCTCGAGCCGGCCCCGGCTCCTCGTCCTCACCGCCACCGACAGGCAGGCCTTATGTCTCTGCTGATGAGCTGGCAACGGCCGGCAGCGGCAATATAGCTGCGAGACGGCTGCTGCCGACAGGCCGGTCTTGTGTCACGGCGGCCAGCGGTGGCAACCCAGTGGCGGCAGTAATCAAAACACAAGACCGGCCTGTCGGCAGCAGCCATCTTGCCGCTATATTTATATTTTTTCGCCATTATCAGCTTTCTTCATAGAGCCTGTTAGCATAGCTTCCAAGCAATATGGCGGACGTTAAGTTTCGATTCTGGGAGTGAGTTCCCACCCACTGATCTGTGATTGGTCTGTAGCTTCAGTGGTCGAAAATATGAGGAACTAGCGTTGTAGTTTCACCCTGCTAACCACAACAGCTTCCAGTGATGGAAAAAACATCATTTTGCATCACTGGAAGCTCCTTTTCAGACTTAGAAATACAAAGATTTCCCATCTCAGGAGAAAATGAGGGCAGGATGTACGACCATTCAAAAATACTACCAGGTTTCTAATGATACAAAGATTAATGCTAATGGGTGAAGTATCCCTTTAAATGTAAATTCAAGGCTTTAAAAAGCTAGTCCAAGCAATTACAAGGAAATGGTTTTAAACTTGAGCCACCAAACCTCAACAAATGGTTCTGACTAAATGATTCTTTGTAAAAAGAAAATACTTGTCTTAAAGGAGCAACCTTTGCTAAAGAAATAAGAGAAATGAAACACATTTGTTGCAGAGGAAGATGATGTTACCTTCTTGTGACACTCTTTGGACAGAAGTGAACTTGAGACTGACTATATAAGGATTATTTTCACGCTAAGACGCCCCTTTTTAGTTTCATTGTTTTTCTCTAAATAAATGTAAAAATGGACTAAATGAGGGGTTTAAAAAAAGAAAGCCTATAAACCAAAGGGTGACATTGCTAGCACTTATTTTATCCTGGGTGTGATAGGGCCAAAGGGATTCATGTCTCAGTGATCAGTTAAGGTGCAGAAAAACCTCCAGCTCTGTTCAATCGGAAACATTGTCCTCATAAAATCAGCGTAAGTGATTTGTGATGAGCAGTCCAGACCTGACCTGGTAATCATGTGCCCTGACTTTCATAAGCTTCAAAGAGCAGGGACACAAAAAGCAGAACATGTTGTGAGGTGATCTGGTTAATGATTTTCCTTAAAGTTGTTTTTAACACATCATTAAAGCCTCAGAGAACGTCATGACATTTTATTTTTCTGGAGATCACCTGCATGTCAGACACATTTGGAGGCCTTGTCTGGCAAACAGAGCTTTATGGACCTTATTTTCAGGTTGAAACTCTCACAGCTGCTCGGTGGAGATGTAAGGAGGTGCTCTGAGCTGAACTTAACCTGTCCTCAAACGGGGGGGCTGGAATGCTCCTTATGAAAACACATCTGGATGAAGTGATTAATGTGTAAAACAGAACTCCATTTACATCACAGAGCAGCAGCAGGGCAGAGTGCCGTGGCTGCAGGTGTGAGTGTGGAGGGTTACTGCTCCACCGGGGCTCATTTCACTTAGTGCAGATTTGATACTCTCACGGAAACAGGCGATCAAACCTGACGCCAATCTCGTGTACGACTGGTCTCTATGCTCAAAAACCCACCCCCACCCCCACCCCCACCCCCACCCTGAACTGGGATGGAGGGGAAAAAAATGAAAATGAGAAAAAACAAAAGAAACAAAGAAAGTACTTCAGCTGGAATAACATGTTCAACTATTAAATAAATGGAAACTTTGTCGCTGTGGTGTTACCTCTGTTGTTACAAAGTCTTTACAGCTTCACTCAAACTGACTGTAAATACCACCATGTACAACATGCATTTGTCTTTTGTCTATTGTTGTCTCTCAGTGGAAATAAACTGTCACTGAAGGAAAGCCGACGCAAATGATAACTTTAACTGCAAAAAGATTGAATAATTAGATTAAAGTGGAACAGAACAATTGGAACAACATGATACCAGTAACATGACATTTTTATCAACCAGTAATATTTTGAGTTTGGTTTTAGATTATTAAAATGTAGGAAAATTATTTTTATTTGACCTCTCTACCTGTTTGCAGAAATCCCACTAAAATGAACTCTCAATTCACCACTAGATGGCAGCTAAACACTGTAGTTAACTAGGGTCCCCTCTTTCTTTCTTGCACAGTGTGTGAAGCAGCATTCAGATGTATTCACAGAATAAACAGACATGATAAATGACTGAATGAGCAGATTATCAGTTTCAGACTTGGATGCATGTTTTACACAAATAAAGTTACAGATGTATTCACAGCTTAAAGTATCATAAGTAACATTACTCATAAATAAGTGTTATTTTTTAATACACGGTTAAGCATGGATGCATAATCATGTAAACATGTAAGCACATAAGATGTACTTTTTTGAGCATATCACCATTTTCTATATACGGTAGTTTGGAATATTGTATTCATCATGATTTGCAAAACAAACTGTTCTACAACTCTACAAAAAGATGAATGCAGTACTGTAAAAACTACAATATTTAATGTGGCAGAAGTACAGCAGATTAAAAATACTGTAGATCTGACATTATAACTCGAGTGAATTAACTTTCCACAATACTTACAATTATTATCACTCCATCAATTATGATATACCTTTATACAAGTAAAAAGATACCGTACAACCAACATTTTTTATCTTGAAATCTAGGAAATGTTCTCCTTACAGGGGCAGTTTTTCTCCTTAAACAGGGTTACCCATGTCCAGAGGGTCCCTTACAGCAAATATAACGTTACCTTTACTTTTCAACACTGATCCAGGATGGATATGAGTTTTTTTTTTCTTAGTATCTTAGACAACACGTTGTAGTTATAAGAGAAGAGCAGTGTGGAGATTTAAGGACGCAACAAATCCAGACATGGCCTCTGAATTATTGAATATTGGAGTCCAGATCTTTCTGTCACAAATAATTTGTTATCTTGAGATATTGATTAAGAAAGGACTTTAAAAGTAACATTATGTAGGAATTCAGTTTGAAGCCACCCTAATGTCTTTGAGTGCAACTGCACTGTTTAAGTGCACTGTTGTAAATCATATGCTGTTAAAGGTGTGCTGTGATGTTGCTGTGATTTTTTGATCCAGCAGGTGTCGCCCTTGAGCACCAGCATGAAACCAAAACAACTCATGCTGCATTGTTGTGTTAGCATGCTAATGCTAGCGATCTTTATTATGCTCGTATCTTCACACTGCATGTAAATTTACCTGAAATGAGCGTGATCTAGAAACACAGTTAAGCAGTGAGTACAGTATGTTATTCTTCTTTTCTCCACAGACAACATGCATTTGTTGACTAGCAGAGGGGTGGTGTTGAAACCAAAGACCGACTGACAAGCCTCAGTAATATTACCAGAATGTGCCAAATATGCCTCTACTAGTGTCTTCAGTCTGTTGTAGAGACAACTTTTGGTCTAAGACGGATTTATGTATTTATATGCATGCAAACATGAGACATAACATGGGTAAGATGACCTCCTGCGCCCGGTAAAGCTGCTTAACATGAGACAATGACACTGTTAACGATATAGCCTAACCTTATGTCACAAACTGTTATGAATATTATCTGCAGGGATGTACCTTCAGCTTCTTGCTCGGTCACTCTCTCTTTTCCTCTTCTTAGCTGTATCTGGCAGCTTCCTCGTCTGTCTCTTAGCCTCAACCATTGTATCAAACAACAAACCAGTAAGCTGTACATCTAGCAAGAGAATCGCGGCCTGCTGCCAAACTTACATTATGCTATTAGCAGGCGACCGGGGCAATCTGTGGAAATGGTGGAGTCAGACACGCTAAATACTCCCTGTTAAAAGTGATTGTACTATTAGAGAGACTTTGAAACTATGATTTTAAAGCGGAAATGTAACATATTATTACTTTAAACTTTGGCACTTTTTAGGTCAAGATTATTGTAAAAACAAGATTTTTGGAGGAGAACTTTAATCATGTATAAGATTTCTTGAAGGTCCCAGTTACCAAGAACTTTATAACTGTCCTGGTGGGACCAACATTTTAAAGCTGATCTCCTGTGATATATGAACATGTGTCCACTTGGGACCCTTGAACTAACAGAGGCCTCTGTGTGGGGTACTGGCTGGTTTTATGCCCCTCTGTGTTGCCGAACAGTAAATCCCCCAAAGAAGGCTTTATAAAAAACAAACTGACTTTATGTCCAAGAATCTCAGAGGCAAGTGCTTGAGAAATCAGATTATCTGCAAACATCATCCTCTCTGTGTACCAGCCTGTCTCCAACAAGCTTGCAAATGGATACCAGAGCTGCAAAGAAGGAAGAAGTTTCTCCTCAGTTCAGTCAATAATATAAAAATACAAAAAAACAACATGTTTTTGTGCAAGTGCAAAAATTATAACTATGACTACTGAGGGTTTGTGGATGTCTGAAATTGTACAAATGAAACATCTATTTCAAGTTTTGCCCTAGAATTGCTCTATAAATCTGGATGTCACAAGACTTCTTTCTTAGATGATGTGTTGCAGAAAATGAGTCAACCACTTAAAAGTGCTATTCTAGACCAATACTGTCCATATAAAAGGAAAAAAAATAAGTGGTCCCAGAATTTAACCCTGAGGGACACCCTGGTATTATTTACACAATTGTAATTATGCGCTGTAACTAAAAGAATGAAGAAAAATTAAACCATCGATTTAACTTTCTGTGATGCTCAATCCCTGGCTATTCTTTAATATTTAAGTCACACTGGCCAAGCTACAGTATTTAAAAAAAGGATTCCTAGTTACTTTGGTTCATATACTGTATATCGGTAAATATTTATTATACCACGGTAACAGCCATATCAACAAAAAAGCAACGAGTTAAAGAGAATCAGTATGTTTTCTGTCTTGTTTGTGTTTCTTACAGTAACTGTAAGAGCAGATTTCCCACAAGACCCACTTTGTGTTTTTGGTTTAGTAGGAGCTATTTGTGTCCCCCTCTTAATTTGAGTTCTCCAGAAAAGCCATTTCCTGAGATTCTGACTCATTGGAGCACATCTCTGAGAGAGCAAAGTTATCTGTAAGTCCTTGTATGTTTACTGCAACCAGTTTACAAGTTTTAGATTGAATACCTTGGACGGTATACATGATAGCTAATGAGAGTGAGCATGTTATAGTAATACTTCCACAGCTCACACACATGGCAGAGACATAAACACAATTTCTCAGCCAGGATTTCACCCATATTATTTTCTTGTATTTTGTTATTCACTGCACAACTTCTTTTTATCAAACACAGTCTTAAGTGTCATCATCTCAGGGTCAATGAGAAAAGGAATCAGGCCCCTTGTTAATCTTCTGCTGTCACATTTATGCCAACACACGGTCAGAGAGGTGTTATAGAAAACTGGATCAATGGGTGACATGAGACAAAAGTGTTTACTGGAAAGTGACTCAATCAGAGTGTGGAGGTAAGGAGGACATCACCTGGCGCTCATCTCTGGCTTACTTAAATGACCCAGTTTGGACTGGATGAAGTCTTATATCTTCAGTTTACAACAACAACTATAAAGACATTACTTTTGATAGTAAACATTAACTGGAGCCCTGACATTTGTTCTGCTGTGTCAGTCTGAAACTAAAGGTCAGCTCCTTCCCTTGCTTCCCTCTGCTCGGCTCTGACATGTTTGTGTGGTTAATGTGGGTACTGATGCAATAAGTTGTCTTTTGTATAGTTCAGTAGATGTATCTACTGAACTGTGGACCAAAAAAGGCTTGTAGTGGCAGAGCTGGTTGTCTTCTTGGCAAGTTACTGAGCCATCCTCTCTCTGAGTCTCAGCAGAGGAATTTACATTAAACTTCTATTTTTAGAAGTTCACAGATACAATAATTAGAGAGGGTTTATTTTGGCAGAGACCAAATTAGCTATATAAGGAGACGAGAATGTGTCAGAGAGTCTTTTTTAGCAGAACAGGATGAAAATAGTCTGCGGTATGTTTCGCAATTCTTAGGGGCCGAGGTGGAAATAAGAGTTGATACTTCAGTCTGTTCTTCTGAACTGTAAACGCCTTTTCATGATTATTAAACTGGTCTCATTTCAGATAGTTTAATGTTTCATACAAAACACTGTTGACGCTGTCAAGGCTATTTAAACAATACAACTTCAGAACTTTTCAAGTGATTTTAAGATGATTTAAGAGTTCACAAATGTCTAGTAATTGGAGTTTCATGGAGGCTTGAGGCATTCTTCCTCTTTATTGATTTTTTTTGGTGTGGATGGAGATAATTCCCAAAACTATGAATAAGTTAGTCTTTTCTGGGTCTTGACATTTATGAAAAATCTAATCAATCAATCAATCAATCAATCAATCAATCAATCAATCAATCAATCAATAAATCAATCAATCAATCAATCATACTTTTTTTTGGTCGTGTTTTATGCAAATAGTATATTTTACAACTGAGGAGATGTCATGTTGTGCTGTCTTCAGAACATTTCATGACTTTATTGATTTTTCGATTAATGCTGAACCCTCACTGGTTCTGTCTGCACGCTTACAACTTTGGAAGGTTGGGTTAATTTACGAATTGCAGCCAATAAAAAAAGTATTCTGATGACATTAAATATACATTTTTTTTGAATGTCAAGACCCAGAAATCATTCACTTAAGAAAGTTTTACTGACTACATTGGCTGAAGCCATCAACCAGCTACCATACTCCATACCATATAGTTTAAAACATTTAGTGGTTAACAGAAAGAAAATGTTGTAATCATTTTAGTCTGAAAGCAAAGATTGGATATTTACAGAAATGAGAGGGAGGGAAATGCCTCACTGGATATCTGCTATGACCTCAAACACTGCTCATACTGCTAACTCCAGACACACAAAGCTGCTTCTGTTTCTGTCTGATTGTTTGTTTTTCCATTTGTAATTCCCAGGAGCATGATGGGAAACAATCTCTACAGGAATCTAATTTAGGTCCATTAATTCTGGACCCTGCAAACTGACCCTGTCTGGAAAATCTTTTCATTTGTGTCTTGAGAGAGGGTCCAAGACTTTAGTTCTTTAAAAGCATTTTATGTTAAACACCTGTTCAGAAGTCTAACTATCGACATGATATTTTGTCTGGAAACATCTTATTCATCAGAAAATGTATTTTATTTGGGATATATATAGCACAGATTTGAATGTCTGCTGGTTACTTTGTTTCCCAGAATTGGGACAGAAATAACACTGACACACATTGTCTCGTTATCGTTCACAAACTGTCCTGATTTCTGTTACCTCACATAACGGACACATTTCATATTGGACGTTTTCTGGGAAGAAGCTGAAGGTCCTTCAAAAATGTAACCATGACAATTTGACTCATTGTTTCGCAACACAACTGTGTGTGTGTGTGCTGTGGTGTGAGTTTATCGTGTACACATCTCTCTCTCGGCGGGAGACGAAGTGATTCTGAGAAGAGCCCGGGATCTTTCCACAGAAACAGAACGAGAGGTAAAATCCTGTCAGAGACCCCCTGATGGGTTTCATTGTGGCCTCATTTCATAATCTTACAGCGGATGGATGAAAAAAAAAGGACAGTCACCTCAGTCACCCCTCCACTTGTTGTGCGTCAGGTTCACACTAGGAAACCTTGAGATCAACAAAGTTCTATTCAAACCACAGAGATCTTTATTTATCAATATTACCTGATATGACACACAGCCCACATGGACTACTAAGATCTGCTCTTTCATTTCACTTTTTCTATTTGTCATGAAATGTATTTCCATAACTTATCTGAGATGTGAGTAAGTAAAAACTGAGGTATACTGAATGTATTCTAAACATGGAGCCTGCCTTTACACTTCAGTGATCAGAACAACACAGGAAATACTTTTATTCTTCACTCATCTAGTAATTAAAAAAATAAAGTAACTAAGAATGTATCCAGTTCATGGTTAATAAATCCTTTAAAAACAACAAATCAAAGATTACATAAGAACTAGTTAATAACTAATGGATCATTTGTTTAATTAACTTGACAACACATTATTAAGATTAATGGTTATAATAGTAGTCAACTAATATTTCCCAAATGCAATTATAAATTAAGTAAATTATTGACACTTTACATGTTTTAAATGCTTCTGTTTAGAGAAGTGTTATACATTTAGAACAGCTGTATCTCCAAAGTCAAGATGACCAAGTCAAATTATTGACTCTCAAATAAGGTCGCATATCTTGAAATGCATTGTAGTTCCAATAGTTTTATATAACATG
Source organism: Labrus mixtus (assembly GCF_963584025.1). Lineage (NCBI taxonomy): Eukaryota > Metazoa > Chordata > Actinopteri > Labriformes > Labridae > Labrus > Labrus mixtus. The sequence goes on along the minus strand of NC_083614.1, from coordinate 5,474,602 downwards.
CAACAGTAGGCGGTGTGTTTCCTCAATCAGTATAGTGGTGTTGTCTAGTTGATGTGTCAGAGCTAATTGTGCAAATGATTATTATAATTATAGATAATTAAAATAATTTGTGATTCAAGGGTGTCCTTAAAAGCTCAGCAGAGTGGGTCTGATGACGTTAGTACAACAGTGAGACAACAACAGTGGAAGCTTTGTTTCTGTGAGAGAGATGGCTGAAGTAGTGAAAAGTAAGACGTTTTAAAATTGTGTTTCCTCGATCAGTTCTGCCTCACAGAGAGCAGGCAGGCATAGAGCTGAGCAAGGAGAGAGGAGGAGGATAAAGGTGGAAGTATCAACACAAAGTGAAGCTCTGCCAGGCTCCTGGCAGCTGCTGTCATTCCTCTCCTCGGGGATTAGATAAGGTTTCAGGGTGGCTGAGAGGACACAAAGCTGATAAAGTCGGACTGTTGTCAAAACCAAAATAAACGTTTCTTTTGGACTAAGATTTGTTCTGGACAGAGCAGGATGTGTCAAGCAGCCTTGATCATTAATTTATCTCTTCTTTCTAAGAAAAACTGTGAAACATCACCAACACTCTGCAGGTTTTTTTTAAGAAAGTATTTTCTGTCATTTCAGATTAAGATGTACAAAATATTTAAAATTATAATATCTGCAAGCTAACGTGTAAAACAGATATACAATGCGTACCTTCTTGGATAAGTTGATTGGCGTGCTAATCCTGGCTAATTAGCGCTTACCAAAAAAAAACAACTGAGGCTGATGGAGATGTGATAAGCTTTGCAGGATTTTAAAATAAATTGGTGATGCTTGATGAAAAATTAAACTATTACGAGTTATGTAATAACTGCAATGGCATTTGGTGGCCTGACCTTTCAATGTTTTTTTTTCTGAGATGCTAGAGAATGATCCTGTTAACATGAGAAAACAAGCTTTGTGATTTTGAGATTAGATTATTTAATCTCTTTTTAATAGAGAAAACCATTTTTTTATCACCCTGAGATAACAAGAAAAATAAAACAAGATCTCGAGTATATCGCTGGAAATCCAGCATTTTTATGGAGATAATGAGAAAAATAAACTGAGATCTCAAAAAAAACAAAGGGAAAACAATCGTTATCACAAATAAAGGCATATAAAAATGTATGGAAGCTTGTTAAGCATCCATACATTCTACTTTACATATTATATTTAGGTATTGTACTGAAGAAGTGCTCAGGGCTTCTGTACAATATATCAATGATGATGTGACATTTTATAAGAAAAGTGTGACCAGCTCGTGTAAATCCAAGAATGATAGAAGATCCAAAAGTAGCATGAGTAATGAGAAGCATAAACTAAACTCATATGCAGACAATCTGTTGAAGTTTAGTTTTGGAAATGTGAGATCTCTAAAGTAGTTAGGACTCTTATCTTTTTGCAACAAAAATGTTTAAAACATTAAATAAAATACATCAGAGATGTTGAGATATACCAACATGTTAAACAGACCAACTGAGTTAGTCAGTAAGTGAGGCTCATGATGGAGAAGCCATTGTGTCAAACATTCATGTTTTAGGTTCATCTTCAGTCTTGTAAACTACAGGAAGCAACAATGAAATAAAGCAAACACTCCAGTAATGTAGATGATAGTCATTTTATTGAACAGAAGACAAAAACTCAAAATGAGTGTGTTAAAATGTGGTTCTTCATGTTAAAGCATTGAAGCTCATCACTAATAAAGTGCACTTTCAGTTCATCTCCTCTTTCCCTCCCACAGGCTCGATCAGATCCCAGCCTCCTGCAGGACTCTACACCTGAAGCTCTCAGGTAGAAATCCATCACAGTTCCATAAATAAGACAAAGTGCAACAACTGAGCGTGTCAGTGAGGGAGAGTGCATAAGTGTTAATGGAAGATCAGCGTCAGTCTCCTTCCTGTTTCCCCCAAAAGGTGTAAAATGACTAATCCTGCTACTGTTTTAACCTAGCTCAGTGTAAGCCAGTTAATGAAACAAAATGACAGATGTGATTATGTAATCAAGTGACTGTAAAATAACAAGAGTGTTTCTGAACAGGGGTTCATTAATGATCAGCTCAAATCTTTGAGTGTTTTTTTTACATTTTAAGATCTTCGCTTTAAAAAAATATTTTCCTATTTCCAGAAGTGTTTTTTTTTTCTACATAATATATATGTACAGTTGTATCTTTACAAAGAAAATAATGTTCTGTTAAAGACCGCTGCAAAGGTCAGTGTCGACTCCAGTTTTGGCACATTTTCCTTGTGGCTTCACCCGGTAACAAACTTAAACAAAAAAAAACAGCAGAAACAATCCGACACCCAGAGTTTGACTTTAAATTCTGCCCCTCCTGAACAGACACACACACACGCACGCACGCACGCACGCACGCACGCACGCACGCACGCACGCACGCACACACACTGAGTTAACAGATTCATCCTATCGCTACCTCACACAGTAAATAATGAGATGTGTTTGAGATGGTAACTCCTGCGATGTGCAGCAAAACAGGAATGTCTTTCACATGAGAACACGATGTTGAACTATTCTACAGGACATGAGCCAAAGACTGAAACACCTACAGTACGAGGGATACTGTATGAATGAACATTGAAGATTTCAGTGGGCTACAAACTGTATGACACGATGTATACATCATCAAAGTCAGGGACAAAGTAAATTGAAAGAAAGTTCAACATAGAAATGGGAAAAAAAAGGGAAGGATACAAAAAAAAGGTGGTTTAAAGTCTCTGTAGATCCCCTTTGGTTGTAAAGGGGAGGAGTTTAAAATCTGGAGAATACAATTCACAACAATCGTCACAGGGAAAAGAAACACATTGATTACTAACATTTAGAAATACATCATATTAGTCTCACTGGAAAATCCATGTTAGATCACTTCCCCTCTTATTGCACAGTTTAAATGTGGATCAGAAGATCAGGGAGGTCTGAGCTGTGTCTCACTTCTATCATTGAACCTGTCTCACCTTTTTTTATGAAACATGCAAACTCAAAAATAATTAAAGACTAATTTTATCAGCTGTATCATCAGATTGTGTATTTCATACACCATGCCCTCCATGGTAAGGTTGTTAAAAGTTTCCAATACCTTTTGATACCACATGTTTTAAAACAACACAATCTCCTTTATGTTAATGATCATCATCAAAAAAACTGCCAAAGCTTTAAAAAGAAAACATCATTTTTTGACATAAATATCCTTAGATTCATAGGGTAATTTAATTATACTAAAGTTACACAATTACACAAACAAACTAAAATATTTTGCAGAATAACACCGAGTCTGACTGTGCTTAAAAGGACTTTAGGTGGATGTCCGCTGATTGGGCAGATTTACTACAAGGATTACTTTTTTGGCCAATGAAGCTGCTTTATGACTGCAGGCTGAATAAATCCCCAATCTTCTTGTGGCTTCATCCTGACCCCAAAAATACTTTTAAAAAAAGATCAAATTTAAAGTAAAAGCTAGGGTTTTGAACTTGGATTTGATTCTAGTAAATATCAAAGGCTATCTGCTCAGTTACCACTGCAACAAAACTAGAAGTCCATAGGCACCCAATTCATTTCCTGTTTTTAAACGACCAAAAATGGAAGACAAACTCCTGAACCCTGTCTCAATTTCAACAGTGGATTCAATCCTCTCCTACGCACATACCTTGTGATTAAGACGTCATTTCAGTACTTTTCTGAAACTATCGATCAGTCAAATAACAGAGATTGTGGTATCAAAAGAGTATCGAACATGTTGACAACCTTACCTTGAACATACAACACTCTCAAAAGAGCCATATAATACACACAAGACTTCATTATCTGAATGAGAAATAAGAGTAATAAATACTTACAGTTTAATAAATAGGGTTTAGTATAAACATTTAAGCTGATTCAAAGGGAGACTACCTTTCAGCTGTAGTGTTTGAGCATTGGACAGAGTTGGATTTCTTATCACAGCTGATGGACAAGCAGCTTACAAAGGGACATAAGAACCTCTTCAGGTAGTTCAGCTTGTTGCTTCTCTTCGATATTGCTCCAAAACTACATGAAATCTAACTCTGAGTATTATACAGTGTTTGTCTCCAACTTCATTCACCTCTCATGCATCCTTCAGAGACAGGAGCACAACAAACAAGAGGGACAGTGACAGGGGAAATAGCCCTACTGTAAGGATAAGGGGGGTGACACAGCATGGAAGTCGACATTATATACATAGAAATGATATCGTACAAAAAGTCTGTATGTGCACCAGACTCGTCTGCAGGATTCTCACACACACGTCTACACAAAGCCAGTGTACACTCCTTTTTTGTTACTGTCATGCTGTTGAGCATTTTTGCTTTTTGTTTTTAAAGTGCAGTCCAGATGCAGGTGACTAAAAGGCAAGAAGCAAATTACAGAAGAGAGAGAGAGAGAGAGAGAGAGAGAGAGAGAGAGAGATTAACGACAGGTAAACCCAGAGGAATCGAGAGGCAGAGGATTGGCACATACTTCGGGGGAGGGGTGCTTTGGGAATGGGAGCAGGATGAGATGAAAAATGGCAGGAGTCTGTTAGGCTGAAGGTAAAAAAAAAAGAAGAAAAGTCTCATCCTATTCAGTCTCCTTGTGTGTGTCTCTGGTACGACTCGCTCACTCCCTGGACTGGTAGAAGAGGATGTATCCTGACTCTGAGTTCTTGGAGATGTCTGAGGTAAGCCCGTAAAACTCCTCGATGGCCTGGGCGTCAATTTTCTGCACAGAACGGGTGAGAGAGGCCGTGTGAGAAGATGTCTTAGTGACGATACACAAACAGGACAAAAAACAGATGATTCAGGGGACAAAGAGCAGATTAACATGCTGAGACTCAGAGCGGTAGTGACGCACCTCCACGATGTCATCATCAAACAGCAGCCAGAAGCCGTGACTCTTCACGATGGTGATGTAATGACCTCGGTTCGGGCCGCTGAGGAGACACAAACAGAGAGTCTTTGTAGTATAGATGTTATATAATCCTACATCAATGACAACAGAACAATATCAGAGCCTGGCTAATAACAATATGCAACAAAAGGCAGAAATGATACGTCTGTAAAAAGCAGAAAAGGGCATGATGACAATGAATAAGAGATTATGAAAATGTTTTGAGACGGGATTTAAAAGTAGAGAGAGTCATGGCTTGTGTGCAAGGGAGTTAAAAAAAAAAGAATAGAAGAATAGAACCTTATTTGTCCACAATGTGGAAAATTGTCTTTGGCTTCACAAGAACAGAACAAAAAACATGATGACAAACAAGACAACACTCAAACGAGGGGGCTGAAAGCTTTACGGCTGAAAGCTCAATACCTCATAAAAGTGAGGCGGGCAGGAGGAACAGCTCGGACAGAGGGGCTGCTTGTCAACAGGCAAGGAAGGCAACTGCTTGGGGCCCCAGACCAGTAGGGGGGCCTCTGAGGGCTCACAAACTTAAACCAAAGCTGTGTGGCCCATAATTTGTAAGTTTTGCAATGACAGTAGGAGACCTCCCTAAGTGGGCCCCATCTGACAGCACTCACTCTCATTGCCTTGCTTCAGTGTTTCATGCATTATTGCTTTGAAAACTGAAGTATGTCAATTAAAGTCAACAAAGAAAAATGATCCATCTACAGGAGAGAAAAAAGAAACAAGAAAAGAGAAGAAGAGGAGGAAGCGTCGGGACTCTGGCAGACATGATGGTGATGAACGCCGGTTGGAGGGCCCCCCCAATTGAGTTTTGCCTAAGGCCCCAACAGACTCTAGAATCGCCACTGAGCTCGGAGCATGGAGGAGGAAGATCGAGGGGTATGGATAGGTGTGTATGTATGAATTGGACTTACACCATGCAGCTCAGTGGATGAAAGGGGCCCGTGCTGCACGGATACGATGGTTTTTGAAGCGACAGCAGCTGTTTAGAATCACATCATACAGCAGTCCACTTCCCTGTTTTAACACGGTTGCGGTCCACCTCTTCAAGCGGACTTGGGCAGGGTACTCGATAACAGATAACGAGTACGGTATGTTTGTGTTCACATTAGGGGTGTAACGGTACACAAAATGTTCAGTTCGGTAGGAGTCTTAGTATTGAAGCTTCGGTTCGGTACAGTAAAGGGACTTGATGAAGTATTTTAGAATGAAATGAAGTAATTAATATAGCCTATATGTAAAAATATTTCTTCTTAATTACATTTCCACCTTTTAGTTTATGAAGGCACCAGTTTTTTGAATGCCCTTTGAGCACATAATAAACCTAATCACATCTGGGACAGTATAGTTCCATCGCAGAACTATTAATATTTCCCTCTGTCGATATAAGAACTTCAACGGCATTTGTTATGGCTTTGGCCTGTTTAGAATTACTAGTAAAAGTCTGTCTGTTGGGGAGGGAGGGGGTTCATTCTATCATGCTGCAGGTTATTTTCACGCAGCAGCGCTGTTGGAGCGGGATCATCGCTGAAAATCAAAACGAAATTTAAGAGTTAGTCCGTAAAAAGAACTCCATCCCGGTTATATGCAACTGTCCAAACCAACAGGACTCGAGGAACTAGTAATCTGCACAGTTTATGTTTGAACTTTTTTACAATTTATTAACTAAAAGCTGTATCTCATACCAGCGGCTGCAGCCTTCCTCCACCCTGAGGTGCGCTCCCGCTTTGCGGTCCGTGTGGGAACACAGATTAAAGAACTTCTGTTCCGCGCGTACTCGTCCACGTGCGGACCGGACCGAAGGCCCTGTACCGAAACGGTCCGAGTACGTGTACCTTTACACCCCTAGTTCACATTGATCAAATGAAACAGACTTTTGGCTCAAGCATACTTGGATCGGGGACCTGGTCCCTAGTATGAAACCACCCTAAGACACATATTTCATTAAATCTACTGGTTGTGTTTTAGTCTCTTGAAACCTTGTGTTTATCTATTGTGACAGCTCAGTATCTAATAGTGATGTAGTTTAACTCTTGGTCTGTATTCAGTATACTGTACCTGCCACAGTGCACCACCACAGCCACGAGATCGTACATGCGATCCAGGTTTACTGCATCTCCCGACGTGTTGAACAGACGGAGCTCGAGGGGGAAAACCACTCGATAGGAGAGCTTGGTGTAGCGGTGCAGCTGCTCCATGTACTTAAACCTCTTCAGGTGGAGAGCCAGGATCATGGGGAGCTTCTTCACACGCATCCTGCAGGAGAAGAAAAGACGCTCAGAGACTGGGGGTCTGTGCACCTCAGAACTAAAGGTGGACAAAATCTTGGACACCACCGTACTTTTGGATACCACATGTCTATTATTAAGGTGTAACGATACCTAACAATACAGTTGAAAATAGATACAAATCTGCAAATCTTAAAACACCCAAAACATACTAATAACACACACTGGGAAGCTGTGCATGTTATTAACATGTTTTAAGGATTCACGCTGATCATTCAAATGTTGGAATCAGTTATTTATTTTTTTAAAGATTTATTTTTGGGGCGTTTTCTGCCTTTATTTTTAGAGATAGGAAAGTGGATAGACTCTGAAATCATGGAGAGAGAGAGAGAGTGCGGAATGACATGCGGGAAAGGAGCCACAGGACGGATTTGAACCCAGGCCGCCCACTTGGAGAACTACCGCCTCCATACATGGGGCGCGCGCACTAACTACTGCACCACCAGCGCCCCCGAAATAAGTTATAAGTCCCAGCATGAATGAATACTTATAATAGGTGAAAAAAAATAGTTGTAGAGAAATTTCAGTGCTTTTTTGTTTGAAAATATCGGTGATACTTCGGATAAAGAAAAAATACATTGTGGATTGTCAAGCAGCCTCTTGCTGCAGAACGTGTGCTGTGATAGATAGTGAGTAGGACTCAGCTGAAGGTGCAACTCTTTTATATCTTTTCTCCTTCATGACGTCATTACCTTGCATTTAAGTGAAAACTGTGGTGTTACCGTTAAGTAAATAAATAATAAGCCTCACTGACCGTTTCTGTGCCTCCTGCTTGCTGCAGCATGTCTCACAGTAGTATTTGTATTCACTGCACAAAGTCTCTGTGTTGCTGAAGTCCCTGCAGGGCAGAGCACGCCACAGGAGGATGGGTTATTATTCGATTTGCAGAGTGAAGAGAACGTGGTCTTCAGTCAGTGTGTAATGTGTAAGAACCATGCCCTTACCTGAGACAGTGTGTGATCGATGTGTTCTGCTCCACATCCACAGAAAGATCCAGAAAATCCTCATCTTTGCTGCTCACCTGTCAAAGAGGGGGGGACACATCTAGGTCACTAAACTGTCGTCAGAGAGGATTACGCTGCAACCCGCCTACACGTTAACACACACACACACACCACACCACACCACACCACACCCCACACACACACACACACACACACACACACACACACACACACACACACACACACACACACACACACACACACACACACACACACACACACACACACACACACACACACACACACACACACACACACACACACACACACACACACACACACACACACACACACACACACACACACACACGCACACACACACACACACACAGCTGGTCTTTGAAGTGCTTATTATACTGAGCAGCTTTTTTCTCAGCACACAGAGCATCTTTGGTGTTTGCAGAGGTTGTTCAGGACAACCGTCCCACTCCTCGCCCTCTAAATGTGAGGACAAAAGCCCAGCCCTGACATAAAGTGGGTGGCCTGAGCCCACCTCAGAGAGAGCTCGCTGAATCTGCATCTCTCCGCATCTCAGCAAAAAAATAATCCTCTATTCAGACTTATTCAGGAGAGATCGGTGACTCAGGGTGACACAGACAGATAACAACATAAAATATACCGCACCCTTTTAACAGAAATCACACTCACTGTTTCACAGTTGAGGCAGCGCGTCTCATTGGTCAGCGTCCCCTGGAAGATGTCGTGGACCCATGTGGGCTCGGTGGTCTTGTTCTCCGTCTCGGTCTCCGCGGCGATGGCGGTGCCGTTGTTCTTCAAGCGTCCGTTCTGCTTCTCTTGCTTCTTCTCCTCCTGCAGGATGTCGGCCACCGTGTTCAGCAGGTAGTTGAGGAACTCGTGGGCGTCCTGCTGCATGTAGTTATCAAACAGATCTGAAGGGGGGGGAAGAAGAGATCATTAAAAAAAGACTACAATGACGATGACTGATTAATGACATGGGAAACACTAGCTGTAGTGGTACGGTTTAAAGAGGTCATATTACGCCCTTTTTGGGGTTCATATATTTAATCTATGTACCTACTAAAGTATGTTCACAATAGTTAAAGTTATAAAAAAGTGTCTGTTTTCATGTACTGTCGCTCCATGCACCGGCTCGCTTCTGACTCTCTCTCTAAGACTCTGAAGTGCCCACGTTCAGAGTCCCCACGTGTGCCAAGTCTGATCTGATTGGTCGGCCTGTCGGCTCTGCCGTAATTGGTCAGTCGCTCAGCCACTTTGGCTCCAAGGGCCGGGGAGCAAAAACATTAGCACCTTAGCACTACTGTGCTACCGCAGGCTACGGCATATCGTGGGCGTGCTACAGAAGTTAACGGGCGTGCAACATGAGCTGCTGCGCTTGCCACAACGAGCCAATGGGCTTAGATCAGTGATATCACACTGACAATAACGTCGGACTGACAAATTTTAATTTTATTATTTTATTTTTAGAACCGAGCGTTACATGCAGCTAATGCTACAGCTAACAGGAGGACGTAGGAGAAGCCGCGTTTCCGCAGACTTTGAATTTCTAAACATGCACAGGACACATGGAAAACACACTAAAGAGAATATAAAACCAGAAAGAGCATAATATGGGACCTTTAAAAAGTGGCCATGTTAACTGGCGATTTCAGTCCAATGTGTCTGTGGTTGTCATAGTTACCACAGATGTTAATATTAATATGTCCACAAATGCATTTAGTTCAGTTATTTATTATACTGTCAAAAATACTTATCAAATATGTCTTAAATGAAAAAACTAAACAAAGAGGCTTTCAGGCGTCAGGCTAAAACTGGTGTGTCGTATCACCCTTGATGTCTAGAGGAAGTACTTAAATTTAGCACCTCTGTAATTTTTTTTGGGCACAAGGCCCCAGCGCTGATATTCAGTACACTACTCCCTCTCGTGTGTGATGCTTAAATAGCTAGCTAAACTTACTAACCAAGCTTTTAAATATGTGTCTAAGTGCTTCTTTTTTTTAGGATTTTCGGCGACAAAGGGATGGGAGTCTCCAGGAAGTTACAGATTTATTAAAATGTATTTCCTATCCAATTACATACAAATCAAATTGCATTCAACAGAGCCAGACTCGCTCAACTGAAGAGTTAATTGAAAGCTGTGCTTCATGCCATACAGTTGCAAGAAAAAGTATGTGAACCCTTTGGAATTTCCTAGTTTTCTGCATAAATTGGTCATAAAATGTGTTCTGATCTTCATCTAAGTAACAACAATAGACAAACACAGTCTGCTTAAACTAATACCACACAAACAATTATATGTTTTCATGTTTTTGTTGAACACAACATGTAAACATTCACAGTGCACGGTGGAAAAAGTATGTGAACCCTTGGATTTAATAACTGGTTGACCCTCCTTTGGCAGCAATAACCTCAACCAAACGTTTCCTGTAGTTGCAGATCAGACCTGCACAACGGTCAGGAGGAATGTTGGACCATTCCTCTTTACAAAACTTTTTCAGTTCAGCAATATTCTTGGGATGTCTGGTGTGAATCGTTCTCTTGACGTCAGGCCACAGCATCTCTATCAGGTTGAGGTCAGGACTCTGACTGGGCCACTCCAGAAGGCGTATTTTCTTCTGTTGAAGCCGTTCTGTTGTTGATTTACTTCTGTGCTTTGGGTCGTTGTCCTGTTGCATCACCCATCTTCTGTTGAGCTTCAGTTGGTGGTCAGATGGCCTTAAGTTTTCCTGCAACATGTCTTGATAAACTAGGGAATTCATTTTTCCGTCGATGATAGCAATCTGTCCAGGCCCTGATGCAGCAAAGCAGCCCCAAACCATGATGCCCCTCCACCATACTTCACAGTTGGGATGAGGTTTTGATGTTGGTGTGCTGTGTCTTTTTTTCTCCACACATAGTGTTTGTGTGTTCCTTCCAAACAACTCAACTTTGGTTTCATCTGTCCACAGGATGTTTTGCCAGTAGTGCTGTGGAACATCCAGGTGCTCTTTTGCAAACTTCAAACGTGCAGCAATGTTTTTTTTAGACAGCAGTGGCTTTCTCCGTGGTGTCCTCCCATGAACTCCATTCTTGTTTAGTGTTTTACGTATCGTAGATTCGTCAACAGAGATGTTAGCATGTGCCAGAGATTTGTGTAAGTCTTTAGCTGACACTCTAGGATTCTTCTTCACCTCATTGAGCATTCTGCGCTGTGCTCTTGCAGTCATCTTTACAGGACGGCCACTTCTAGTGGCAACAGTGCTGAACTTTCTCCATTTATAGACAATTTGTCTTACCGTGGACTGATGAACATCGAGGCTTTTAGAGATACTTTTTTAACCCTTTCCAGCTTTATGCAAGTCAACAATTCTTAATCGTAGGTCTTCTGAGAGCTCTTTTGTGCGAGGCATGGTTCACATCAGGCAATGCTTCTTCAGAGTAGCAAACTCAAAACTGGAGTGTGTTTTTTATAGGGCAGGGCAGCTTTAACCAACACCTCCAATCTCGTCTCATTGATTGGACTGCAGGTTGGCTGACTCCTGACTCCAATTAGCTCTTGGAGAAGTCATTAGCCTAGGGGTTCACATACTTTTTCCACCGTGCACTGTGAATGTTTACATGTTGTGTTCAACAAAAACATGAAAAAATATAATTGTTTGTGTGGTATTAGTTTAAGCAGACTGTGTTTGTCTATTGTTGAGACTTAGATGAAGATCAGAACACATTTTATGACCAATTTAATCAGAAAACTAAGAAATTCCAAAGGGTTCACATACTTTTTCTTGCAACTGTATATTATATTTTCCACAGAGCTGTTTAGGGACCGGGTACTGCACGACCTCGGTGACCCTTGAGTGACCCGCTGGAAATATGCATGATGTGAAGAGTTCATTGAGTGATGTAAAATGCAGAATCATAACATAAACAAGTCGTTATACATGATATGATATGATAAGGAAAAAAAAGTGTCAGCTCAACGTAGCATAGGGCCAACTATCTGAAAATTGCTGAAATAATATTTGTCGATTTGGTCCTTTTATTTGTAAATCCACAACAATCTAACCCCTCTCTAACCATCCTGCTGCTTCCCCACGTCTGATTGGACGTGTCAGGCTGCCTGCTGGATCACTGAACATCATTAATGTTATGAGATAAACCTTCACTGTCCCAGCTGTGAGAAATTTCTAATGAGAACAGGTTTCTCTGTGAAAGGTGAGATGTGGAGAGTCGAGGAGTTTGGGTGAGGAGGGGAGGAGGAGGAGGAGGAGGGTGGGGGGGGAGTCCAGAGAGGAGGCAGCTGACCAAACCTGGACTAAACAGAGATCTCATTGTTCTTTCACATAAAGAGCTTCCTCAAAATGGACAGCAGGAGAACAGGCAGCCTCTGTCTGCTCTCCTCTCTGAACGACCTTACTACCAACATGCACCTGCCCTTCACCGCAAATAATCAGACCCTGCTGCAGACACACAACACAGAAACAGAACTCTGAAACCCTCTGATTGTTCATGGACGTGTGTGTACGTGTCCACTGGCTGTGACAAGAGCAGGAATACCAAACAGAAAAGTCTTCTATTGTAGCTAAAACTAGTTTTCATGGCACACAATTTAGTTTGAAATGAGAGGAAAACTCAAATAAACAAAAGGTGTTTAAATGTTCAAGTAAACAGTGACAGTAAAGCATGCAAAGAAGCAAGACCTGGAGACGGATACATGAAGGGTTTGCAAAATGTCTGCCTACTTTAATACTTTTTGGTATCTTGTGATTTAATATGATACAATTTGAGTTATTTGTATGATCCATATTATCAAAAAGTACTGAAGCTTTAAAACCCCTTCGTTCATATTTTTTTAGCAAAAGCTGCCACAAGTCAAAGAGAGAGAGAGCACTGTCTAAATTGTACAAATATAGTCAGTATTGGAATATTATCAATGTATTTGTGTGATTTAGACAGTGTGCAGAAGTTTGCCTGCAATTTTTGTGCAATTAAAAACAAGAAATGTGGCATTTATTGCAATAATTTACTTATTTTATTTATTAAGGCAAGAAAAACTTGTTTAATCTAAATGGCCAACAGGATACCCCGTGCACAGCCTACATGTTCTCAGGTGAGCATTGTTGCAGGAAACATGAAAAATGAATCAAAACTCTGTGGCACACTGAAAATAACTTTACTGTGTTTTAATGTGAGTGAACGTGTTTTAGCTTCCTCAGGTTCAACCAACACTGGTAAAGTTATTTTCAGTGTGCCACAAAGTTTTGATTTATTTAGCAAGAAAAGCATGTTCATTTAGTTTTTGATGGATATTTTTTGAAGGATTTTTAACATTTATTTTTTCGTCAATTCAGCAATTTTTTCGTCTTGATAAAGTAATGTACTTCACAAATATAAGAGGTTGTACTTAAAGGCTTTCTATGTGATTGTTCACACTTAAATGTAATAGAAATCAAGTATATCCTCTGAAAATAACTCTGTGAGTCATGACTGTCTACAATGGGTGTAACACCCGAGTCCCACTGTCTGTGATGTTTTCAGAGTTTTCAGAGTCCTATCTTCAGTTTGTTTACATCGTTAGGACGACCGGCTGACTCCTCCCCTCACGTATAAAAGTTGTTTAATTGAGGGACTAGAGAAAAGAAGAATAACATACTGTACTCACTGCTTAACTGTGTTTCTAGATCACGCTCATTTCAGGTAAATTTACATGCAGTGTGAAGATACGAGCATAATAAAGATCACTAGCATTAGCATGCTAACACAACAATGCAGCGCGAGTTGTTTTGGTTTCATGCTGGTGCTCAAGGGCGACATCTGCTGGATCAAAAAATCACATATAAAGCTTTTAAAGGGATACTTCACCCGTTGAAACATGAATCTGTATTGACATTGGGTCATATATGTAGTAGAAATGTGAAATAAATTTTGAAGTTGGCAGAAGGTATATTTTTGGCTCCCAGAATGCACAGCACCGCAGGCCACTCCCACTGATTTAGAGGACACCGCTTTCCAAGCTAGCTACTACCAGACTGAGGCAAAATTCATTTCACACACACATATTCTAGTGAGTTTAAAAAAAAAGACGGATGGGCTCTCACCGTTCTCTTTCCGTAGTCGTGAGATGAACTTCTTGGGTGGGATGACGCCCACTTTCTTCTTCTGCGTGGCGATGGAGTGGAAGAGGTCAGCCAGGCATGTGAGCAGGTTCTCTTTCTTCTTCTGCTGGGCTTTATACGCCAGAACATTCTCCCGGAATGGCCGGCAGAAGTACAGCGCCTGGAGCACCGAGTTACAGTAACATGTGTTTCCAAACTGAGGGGAGAAAAGGACACACACACACACACACACACACACACACACACACACACACACACACACACACACACACACACACACACACACACACACACACACACACACACACACACACACACACACACACACACACACACACACACACACACACACACACACACACACACACACACACTTTACTGTTAGATGTTCTGGGAAATGAGCAGCTTGGAAAATACAGAAGTGTTCAATTGTTTTTATCATCCAGGTTGTGCAAAAAGGTTATTAATGTGTTTATGTAACTGCCATTTTAGCAAAGCAGAACATCCCTGTTACGGTCAACTTCATCAAAAACAACACTGTCACCTTCACTTTCCAGAAGAGGACATGACTCATCATCCTGCAGTCATTTGTTTTGAAAGATGACACCAGTGTTTTTTTGGTGATGACCTGTGTGATCGTGTGAACGCTCTGACAGATACTCACATTGACCAATCCAAAGTAGTGTTCATTGATTGGGAATTGCTCCGGGCCGATGTCTTTCTCCAGAGCAGAGGCATTGGTGCCCTGAGAGAACAAGAACACAACACGAGTCATGAAAACAAGAAACTAAAGACATCATCCTGTCTGTGGAACAGAGGTAACTCACATTTATTAGTGAGTGTGTGTGTGTGTGTGTGTGTGAGCCTCATTTGATTAGATTATCTTTG
Source organism: Labrus mixtus (assembly GCF_963584025.1). NCBI lineage: Eukaryota > Metazoa > Chordata > Actinopteri > Labriformes > Labridae > Labrus > Labrus mixtus. The sequence goes on along the minus strand of NC_083614.1, from coordinate 5,459,422 downwards.
TATATGTAACCAAATCATTATGGAAATTCTGTACAGCCTTTGAGCCTGAACCGGCTACTGAAGCTTTAAAAGGAAATCCAATATTTTTACACCTGGGCCTTACTTTCACACATTTCGATTTCTAAATAATATTTCTTATTAATTAAGACCCATCCCGTGATGACAGCAGGTGAGCCTCGTGGCATAGCAAAAACTAAGAGAGTGCAGAATAACACTGGCTGCAAGCAGCTGCAGAATAAACATTTACATTAATGTTAACAGAAGGCTCATATATCGCTCTATCTGAACACCTGTAGAGAATTCACAGTGGACAAACTTGCTGCTGTAGGTTGTCCACTTGTTTATCGATCTTGTGGTGATCTAATGGATAAAAAAAGGAAAATACTCAAGTGGTTGTAAATAAACCTGGGTGGCTCACCAAGGTTTAGTCTATATGGGATAATTAACGTCTCCTGGATCCGTTTTTTAAGGTTGGGATATCCTGACAACCTGTTTGTAACTGCTTTAGTAGATAGAGTAATCCAGAAAGCCATGAAACAGGCTGTGATGTCCAACTTATGGAAAACTATGGAGCTATTACTGTGGCAAAACTATTTGAATATGCGTACACAGATCCACAAACGTGTAAAAAGATCCACAAATGTGTAAACTAATCTGCAAATATGTAGACCAATTTCAAAATGTTTACTTATTTATTAATGGCAGTGAACTTTTTCAGCTGTAAATCCTGAAAATACACAAATGATCGCTAACAGCTGAGGCGGGCCTCTCCATTGGCTGTCATTTTACATGTGACTTTTGCAACACTCCTGCCGTGCAAGAGCCACAAATGTGTACACATATCTTCAAATGTGTGTCTGACGATCTGCAAACACATTAGTGGGGTTTGTTGCCCTGAGCTCAGGCTCACAGGCTAGGCTGCCAGTCCGTGGTAGCACCCACTGAGTTCAAGACGGACATTACTGAGCTGGATGTGGTTGGTGCAGTTTTACTGAGGAGGCTACGATGGAGGGTCCATTATAGTTTGTGTTTATGAAATTTCTTTCCTGTACAGTGCGGACATAGCGGTACGCAGCCTGGCAGCCTAGCCTGTGAGCCTGAGCTCAGGTCAACAAACCCCAATATTGTGTTTGCAGATCGTCAGACACACATTTGAAGATATGTTTACGCATTTGTGGAACTGTGTACGCATATTCAAATAATTTTGCCACAATAATAGCTCCATAGAAAACAAGCCAGTTCAAACTGGAGCAGCACTCTTTAGACCTTCAAAGAAAACCCTTTGTTGAGTTTTAAATCTGGTTATTTTTAGACATCCTTAAAATCACTCTTTGACGGCACCAGACTGTATTTACATGAACAGCAATTTTATCCGACACAAAACCAGAATTATTTGTCAGCTGCCGCCTCAATCATTAATTTGAGTGTGTTTTTGTTGTCACACAAAATGCATCCAAATTATCCATCATACAGCAAACTCACAGAATAACACAAAGAAACCATGTTTTGTGATTAAGGCCAAGGTAGACGAGACACACCTTTTGTTCTGCAAAAATACAGAGTCTGGTGGCAAAAATGAAAAGTAACGTGACAGCTGCATATCTCTTTGACAATAAAAGTTGATCTCTGTTTAGACCTTTCCTACATGTTTTTAGACTCTATGAAAAACAATTTGATCCTGTAAGTGGCAAAATAAGCACAAAGACTGGAGATGAACTTGCTATTTAACCTCATGTTTCCGTATGCGTCCGTCTGTGTCATCAGCGTAATTGTTAATATATTTGACTGTAAAGCTGTTTTCACATATACACTCCAGAAAATATCTAGTGCAGCAGTGACAGTATAGAAACGTCACTCTCCCTCCTATTGGCTCGAGATGAATTCTCCTGATAATATCCTGCTGCGCTCTCACATCAGCCCACTTGGACTTGCTGCGGAAAAAATAGTAGGGGTCTGGCCAGAGAAACCCCGGGTGAAGTCCGAGCGAAAAATGTGGCTGTTTGCGTTCACATATAGTATACAGCTCCTCCAGGAAATATCCTGAGTCATTCAGGGAGATTTCTGCTAATGTGTGTTACTGCAGGATACTTCTAGCAGGCCTATCTGATGTGCGGGATGCAAACTACAAACATGAAAACACAGCACAAGAGGTTAGAATGATGTTAATCCTGAGATCAGCACTCCGATAATAAACATCAATAATCAAAAGTATCATCCGATCAGCCTCAGACTGATTAAACAGAACACAGTGCAGGTCATGTGCTTACCGCATCTCATGTCCCCATTGTGTTTATTTTTGAAGACACTCACAGATGATGTGCCAAAGAGGACGCAGGGGATGTGTATGTATAGTTAACAGCAAGTGTGTCTCAGCCTTCAGAGTAGACCATTTTTTTATTTATTAGATAGAGAGACAGGAGATGTTGGGAGAAGAGAGCAGGGGATGACATTCAGCAAAGGCCACTGTGATTAGTACTAAAGATCCCGTACATGTGGTGTGCGACATAATGCGCCCCGTTATACATGCAGCCATTACATCTGCTTGTGGTACTGAATATACTGTACCTGTTGTCACTCTATACTTACATTTGCAAACTCAGCACCTTAAAGCTTCTTTATACTTTTGGTTAAATGCATAACTGCATTTTATTCTTCAGAACTTGTACTTGTGCAGCGACCACACAGTTGAATGTAATGTACAGCTTGTGTCCTTGCTGCTGAGTGAAGAAGTCTACTGGAGCTTTTCTGTCATTTAGACCCCAAAAATGTAAAAATGAAGCCCAGGCTTTAATTCTCTTTTTAAGCCGTAGCTCAGAGATAAACCAAAATTAAAGGCCTCTCTTTGTGACAGTTTAATTGACCAAATTATCCTTGAAGCAAAATTTCAAAGTATCAGTTTCTGTCTGGGTGCTGAGGCTCGACTCGATGTCTTTTCCAGCCAAGAAAACAAACCCCGAGTCAAAGTAGAAAAATGATACGGTCTATAACGTTCAGCTCTTGTCAAAAGTCAGGAGTATACTGCGTCTGATTGCTGAGACTGACCACTTATCTCCTGTCAGGGTCTTTTCTCCTGTCAGAGCTCAAAGCTTTTTCAATTGAACCACAGCTTTGTTCGGCAATCACAGAAAACGAGTCTGAGGAAGGCTTTGACTTTCAGTGACATTTACTCAGTGTCATTTCTGCCTGTCAAAGCAGACAATGAACATGACTTTGTGAGATTTACTACTTCAAGACTGAGAAGCAGCGGCATTACAGAGACACAAATCACTGCACAAACAAGTGAGCCTTTCCTTGTAGGAAATACTTTGAGTCTTCATTTACAAAAAACTGAAGGAAGAACAATGATACGATCAAGATTAAGGGAATAGAAAAATACTTTGTGTATGTATTTTATAAGACAGGTGTACTGAATCTTCAAAATGTATTCATCATAGACACTGATTTTTCTCTTTCAGCAAACATTTAAAATCACATTTTCATCATTATGAGCATTTGCAATAAACACACTGCATGACTCTGAATTTATTGTATTTAATTGTTTTTTTTAACAAGCAATGCTCCTCTCTCTCTCTCTCAGCATGTATACATTTTACTATTTGATGGAAACCATGTCCTTTCACATCATTTTGCAGTCAGCTGCTCTCAGTTTAATTGGGGCCAGTTCAGTGGTGGTTTTAAAGTTAGACATTGTGCATGAGTTTGCTTGAAATTTGAAATGTAAATGAATAAAAGTCAAACCTATGCAAATCATGTGTGTGTGGGTAAGTAGGATTATATCCATATAAACCCTGCTGACACCTGACACCACTTTTTGACACCTCCTCGTTTATACAGAAGCTTGTTGCATCTTTTATTTAAAAGGATAAAAGACTTTAGAGACGACAGTGTGCAGAAGATTCTGACAAGAGCCTTTTAACTCCTACTTTGTATTTTAATTATTTTTTTTGTGACACTTAAACGTTTTCAGCCTTTTTTGTTAAATAACAACCTTTACATGAAGATCCATCCTTGACCAACATATTACTCAACTCAGCTAGAAGTGGCTTTATAGTTGTGTAAAAGTGTAATCCTAGAAACATTTGAAATACAACCTGTCAGCTGTTACTACTTATGTATCTTATAAAGACTGAAGAAGTGTGTCAGGGTTGTTGTCTGAGTGTTTTATTTATCTGCAATAACAAACTGTGTATAATAACGCATTCATCTCTATCTTGATCTTGACAACATGCATGAACCCGATGATGCAACTACAAAACATTTTCCATTCAGTCTAAGTTTATATTCACAGAAGGAGAGGATCAAACTTCACTGCATTTTACATCTACTTAACATCAGTCTCCCAATGCATTAATAGAAGAAATACTAATCAATTTTGAGAACTTTTGCTCAATAGATTAAAATATAATGAAACAAAGCCGGCTCATATTTGAACAATTGGTGTATTAAAGGCTGGTGGTAAGAATAATGATCCATTTAAAGACTTCTTCTTGTGACCGCGTACTCATTTGGTGGCTCTGGTTCTGAAAGTAAATTTCCCCTCTCAAATCCTCCATTGACTTTTCAGAAAGTCCCGACCTTCTGCCGTTTTAAATAGATTCATAACTTCCATTTTTTTTTGTTGGCTAATCAGTCACTCCCTGCTAAATGCTAAGGCTAGCTCTTTAACTCAGTAGAATGCCAAATGGAGCAACACAAAATTCAGCCAGTATCACAGATGACTGGAGAAGATCCTGAAGTATGAACTTATTCAAAAATCGACTCTGAATCGAATCGTGAGACACCCGAAGATTCCCAGTCCTAATACCAACAAACTACCAGATAACAATATTACATGTTTTACAGGAGTGAAAGAAGAGCGCACCCCACAATCCACTGCGATTCAAACGAGACAGGACTAAGATAGTTTAGCGTGCTTCTTTCTGAACGTAACCAACCGCAATTATTGTACTTATTTTTGTACCACAGTTTTTGTGCAGGACACTTTCTCTATAGTTTGAGTTTAATATTATCATAAAACTGTGGCATGATTCAATTATTGATTGTAAATCTTTTTTAATTACAATCAATTTAGAAAAAAATTAATAAAATGCTTTGGAAACACAACCCTTATTTCCTTTTGTTGAATATAGAATACAATGAAAAGAGAAATTTAAAAATAGTCATCATCGCTAAGATGAAAATAATCCAACCATACAGCCATAATAATTGCAAAAGTGTTCATTCAACATTGTGATTGTAACTTTATCACTCAGCCTCTGACTCTGTAGGAGCTCTATTTTCACAACACTCACAAAATACACACAACTGGTTCTATATTTGATACACTGTACAGTGTCAATAATGCACCCAGAGGTGACAGACTATGCAGGCTGTTGGACATTAAATCCAGTCTACATATCCGGAAAAGCCAATGTCTCTGTGCTGTTAGCAGCTCTCTGCAGCAGCAGCAGCAGATTATGCAATCACAACAAGCTGTCACGGCCAGCGCGAGGCTTCATTCACCTGTCAATCATCGGTGACAGCTCTACAAAGTGGACATTGTATCTCAGGCAGTAACACATAAAGTCAAAGCTGACAGGAAGCTATAGGCTGCAGCACATCTATCTTTAAGATGCAGGCCTTTTTTTAGAACCCAGGGACCAAATGTATAGAGCATCCTTTTAATACAGAGCCTCCCCTCTTTGCACAGTGTGTGAGGGTGCAGGGGGGAGGCGACTCACCCCATGAACATCACCACATACCAGCTCCAACACGGAGGCTGCAGGCAAATCGATAGCCCCCCCCCCCCCCCCCCCCCCCCCACACACACACACACACACACACACACACACACACACACACACACACACACACACACACACACACACACACACACACACACACACACACACACACACACACACACACACACACACACACACACACACACACACACACACACACACACACACACACACACACACACACACACACCCGGCTTCATACTCACCATATTACAAATGGAGGCGATGTTTCTGACAGTCATTTAGTTTACAGTGTCCCTCTCGCCGCCATCTTTAATAAATAAACATGATTTCAGAGGAGAGCGACGCTGAGAAATGAAGTTAAATCGCAGCCGCGGCTGGAGGCCACACTGCAACCCCCCCAGCGTCAGACAGCAGGCAGAGAGAACCGGAGCAGCATGCAGCCAGTCCGGCCGCCCTCAGCAGCGTCGACACGGCCACATCATCTCCGCACACATCCCCCGAAACACCGCCGCTGGAAGCCGTCAATGCATGAGGGGACGGCGGGCAGATGAAGTTACAGGCAGCAGGTTGTTAGCAACGACCAGGAAACAAGAGTGATGTGTGAGGAAGAAGATTAGTCCCGCCCACATCAGGTGAAACCTCGACATCATTGGTTGAGATGATACTAGGTTTGATTGACAGGATGACATGGCCATTCACAGAACTGAACGATGAAGCTGAGTTGAGCTGCAGCCAATCAATTGCAAGTCTCTGACGAAATGGCATTAGGGAGATGTAGTGCATAACAAGGATCGAGATTTGTCGGCTACACGTTAAAGTAAAGGTTTTTATTATTATTAAATGTTATGATTAAATTCTTCTTAAAGTCTTGGAATAGACTGTTCAGCTTTATAACATCAAAAACACTGACAATTCTTTAAAAAAAATAAAAATTAAAACCATACAGTTCCAGAGACAATACACACAAAAAACAACAAGTCCTTCCCAAACAAACATCTTGACTGCTTCATTAATATTGTGAATAATTTGTTGTTTTAAAGCTGTATTTAAATTAATTAATTTGTTTCCCCCCTTCTGTCAATTTTAAATCACATATACACAGCTAAACCACCCATTACTCTATTAACTTCATTGGCCATGAAAAAACAACATTAATAAATTCAAATAAAAGGGCTCCTCAGAATATTAAAAAAGGAGATTCACAGGATATTTAAAAAAAAAATTATTAGGGGTGGTGCAGCAGATGCAGAGATTATCCAGATTTTCTTTGCACATTATGTTCATCACAGATAATCATCAGTGATCTTGCAATTGATGAATACATGTATTCAATTATGAACATTGTAACACAAGATAAGAAAAGATATGCAGATTTTAGTCCCTCTTATGGTCCAATCATCAAAAACCCTGCACTTCCCACAATGCAACTTCAAGTTGTCTTTCAATTGACCAACCATGTGTTAATGCAAGATTTCTGTTAGTAATTACCCTCAGAGCACAAACTGTGGCCGCAGATACCTAATGCTATCAAACAGATGTCATGGTGCAGGATTTTCTTTTTCTTTTTCTGAAAGCTCCCTGAGGATTTCATTAAAACCAAAATATGAGTAAGTCACAAAGTGTTCAACCATAAATGGAGCTCAGCGTAAGTTCAGACAGGAAGTTATATTCTTTCACAAATTCATTCAACCTTTCACTTCAACCTAAACTACTTCCTCTGTCTACCTGCTCTGGTGATCAGCTCATAATGGGTGTTTATTCTTAACCAAGTAATTAACCAACCAGATTCAGGCACAACCTCTCTCAACCAATCATCCTGCTGCTGCCAAATGTTAAATCAGTTCTCTCTCTTCCACAGTCATTCTGTCTTTTCAGTTCAACCACTGCAACTCACCTCCGTCCCAGTGACCTCCATTCCAGCTCAGCAGAGTCCAGATTCAGGCTCTGAAACCCACTCCTCTTCACAGCCTCCATTCCTCTTCACCACCACCAGTGTCTAGACTCTATAGGGGGGTAGCCTATCCTGCTGTTGGCCTCATTACCCCTCCGAGTACATGAAGTCTAATCCCCCAAAGACTTTGCACATTTAATTCTAAATTGTTAAATAAATAATTGTTCATTCTCAAATAAGTCTCTCCTGATTGAACTGTTATCTCAAGACACTTTACAAAAAGAGCAGGTCTAGACCATACTCTTTCTTATATCATTTACAAAGCAACACTATGCATTTATCATATTTTACATTTATCTTATTTATTGAAAGGTAAACTTCCGCACTCCACTGTCTAACTTGCAATGAAACATTTAGGCACAAGGGTCCAAAATGGAATTCCTGCAGGTTTTATGACACGTTACAAATTAAAACAAGGGGCGCTGGTGGCGTAGTGGCGTAGTGCGCGCGCCACATGTATGGAGGCTGTCGTCTCAGGCGGGCGGCCCGGGTTCACTTCCCACCTGTGGCTTCCTTCCCACATGTCATTCCCCACTCTCTCTCCCTGATTTCCGACTCTATCCACTGTCCTATCTATCCATTAAAGGCACAAAAATGCCCAAAAATAAATCTTTAAAAAAAACTAATTAAAATAATTGTGCTCACTAACACAAAATAGACAATACATCAAGCCATCCATTATATTTTGAGGAGTTTTGAAAATTTAACGGCTTAAGTCATTTTGCGGCAGCGGATTAATTCCCGTCCATGCAAAGGTGTCATTTTAACCCACTTCATTTTTCGGGTGCTGACATAGTTATTTTATACCTGACAGGACTGGAGTTTTACTGACATGTTAGTAGCAGATGGTGGGAAGCATTAGACTTGACTGCAGGGAGTTATGAGTACAAAAACCATGTCTACTCCTGCTTAGATTACTTTACTGTTATTAACTTATACAGTAATCTTAGCCACTATAAATATGAGATCTTTAAAAAAAAATGTATGAAAGTGTTATGATTCTTGTGACAGAAGCAGATGTCCTCTTAAAATCTGGTTTGAAAATAAACATTTACTCAATGTCTTCCCGAAGACATCGCTTGAATGTTTTTTTAATGCTTGCTGGGAAGATACAATTTTAAATGGGTACACTCCTAGCTAACAATAATCATAGCTAGCAATGTAACAATGTTATTAGCTTGATATGTAGTAAATGCAGCAGTATGTTATTACAACAGCATTTCTGTCGACCTGGAGTGTGAAATCTGAAGAAAAATTGCTGCTGCATGGATATATGAAATGGGAACATTTCATGACGGTTGTTGTTCAGATATTTCTTTTTTGTGTTTCATGTTGAGCATCCTTAACCATGACACACACAACTTGTGTGTACGTTCAAACAATAATATCAAGATGTAAAAATCAGAAAATACACTCAAAAAATAGAAATTGCTTCAACAGCTTTTATTGACAATGCCATTTTATGCTCCCTGTAATGTTTAGAAAATGATTTTGAAGTGAGTAAACTTAGGATGGACTTGAAGTTTGAAGTCAATCAAATTTTTATTTTTTTGCTTTACGTACATATAACAACAGAAAGAAGACATAACAAGACAGGACAAAGGGGAAGAGTAGGGTTAGGGCAGGGCTTTGACCAAAACATAAAACAATAAAACAAAACAAAAAAACGGTTGTGAAGGGCTTTGAAGGTGAGGATGAGGAGCTTGAAGTTGATATGCTGGGAGATGGGGAGCCATTGGAGGTCATGAAGAACGGGGGTGATGTGGTCTCTGGTGCGGGAGTGTGTGAGGAGACGAGCAGCGGAGTTCTGGATGTATTGGAGCTTCTTAAGTGAATGTGAATGTCTATTTGAGTGAATGTGAATGTCTATTTGTCAAATAGCTGATCTATTTTTTATTTTTAAAATCTATTTTTTAGTATCTATTCTTAAGTACATTCTTAATTTTTCGTTTTTATTTAAATTGCACTGTGTTCACTTTTTGGTTGCAATCTTTACTCTTTGCTGCTGTGACAATGTAAATTTCCCCGTTGTGGGATAAATAAAGGATTATCTTATCTTATCTTATTTTATGTGATGGTGATCCGTAGAGGAGACTGTTGCAGTAGTCTAATCTGGAGGTAATGAATGCGTGGGTGAGGGTCTCGGCAGCTGGAAATGAGAGTGATGGGCGGAGGCGGGCGATGTTTCTGAGGTGGAAAAAGGCTGTTTTGGTGATGTGTTTGTCGTAGGAGAGGGTTTGGTCGAAGATGACTCCAAGGTTATGGATGTGGGGGGAAGGGAGCACTGTAGAGCCATCGATGGTGAGGGAGAAGTTGTTGGTGGATTTGATGAGGGATTTGTGGCCGATGATGATGACTTCTGATTTGTCGCAGTTGAGTTTGAGAAAGTTGGTTTGGAGCCAGGATTTTATTTGGAGGTTGGAGTTTAGGGGAGGTTAGGAGGTAGATGGAAGGAGGTTTTGGGGAGGATTGAAGAGTCTTGCTACTTGTGGCCTGAGGTTGGAGAGGTGGTTGCTTCATCTTTTTTAAAAAGTCCCAGAAACTTTTTCTTTAAAGACTTTTTCTTCTTTTTCTGAGCCTCCTCCACCTGAACTTCGAGGTTCTTTAGTCTGTCCATTAGGCCTTCTGTTGACTTGCCTTTCTCTTCATCCTCCTCCTCAAGGGTCTTCTTCAAGATGTTCACAGACTCCAGGAGACAGGCTTTCTCTTTCTGCCACTGCAGCTGATGATTTTCTATTTGCTCTTGTGCCTGGTTTAGGGATGCCTTTATCCTGAGGGTTTCTTCAATGAGCTGTGACTTGTCCTCCTCCCACTGGCAATTATTCTCTGCCAGGTCCTTTTGGGATTGTGTTAGTGCCTCATGCATCCTACTGGCTTCTTCATTGTGTCCAAGCACTAGTTTACACCTTTCCTCCTCCCATTCTTGTTTCTGTCTGTCTTGGCACTCTTGGGCTTGGATCAGAGCAGTCTTCATCCTGAGAGTTTCCTCCTCATGTTCAGCCAGGAGACGGGACCGGTCCTCCTTCCACTGCTGTTTAAGGTTCTCAATGTTCTCTTGAGCCTTTTCGAGTGCGGTCGCATTCTTGCACCTTTCGTCCATCTGAGCAACCTGGAATTGTAACATTTCTTTCTTAGATGAACACTTATAGTTCATCAGGTCTTTTTGTGCCTCTTTCAGTTTCTCCTCCATCCTGCAGGTAGTCTGTTTTTGGTCTTCTAGGAGACGGGATCTTTCCTCGTCCCACTGCAGCTTCTGCTGCTTCAGGTCCTCCTGGGCCTGGACCAGAGCAGCCTGTATCTTGCAGGTTGCCTGTACTTGCTCTTCTAGGAGAAGGGATCTTTCCTCATCCCACTGCAGCTTCTGCTGCTTCAGGTCCTCCTGGGCCTGGACCAGAGCAGCCTGTATCTTGCAGGTTGCCTGTACTTGCTCTTCTAGGAGACGGGATCTTTCCTCGTCCCACTGCAGCTTCTGCTGCTTCAGGTCCTCTTGGGTCTGGACCAGAGCAGCCTTTATGCTGCAGGTTTCCTCCTCTTGCTCCAACAGAAGACAGGATCGTTCCTCCTCCCATTGGTTGCACTTTTTCACCAGGTCTTCATGAGCCTGGTTGAGTGCAGTCTTCAGGGTGCAGGTTTCATTTGTCACCTCAGCCAGGAGACAGGACTTTTCACCTTCCAACTGGCTGTTTTTGATTTCCATGTCTTCTGCGGGCTGGTTGGGTGCAGCCTTGATGGAAGAGGCTTCAGCCAGGAGGTCGGACCTCTCTTCTGCACACATTTGCGCCTGATATAATACAGCTCGCAATCTGTTGATTTCCCCCAGGAGAATGGTCCTGTCCTGTCCCCACAGGTGAGCCTGGTACTGCAGGTCCATGACAGCCCTGGATACACCGACCTTCAGTCTGGAGTTCTCCTCTATTTGCTGGGCGAGGCACTCTTCTGTCTTCATACACTTCTCCTTTTCAGTTTGGAGAGCGTCCTTAAGTTTCCCCGTTTCCATGACTGCTTCCCTTGCTGTGGCCTGCTTGTTGGATACCTCAGCAAGGAGTAGAGCCATGTTGGAGGTCGCCTTGGCTTCCTGATCTGCGAGCAGTTGTTTTAACTGCTCTACCTCAGGGATCTGAATCGGGGCTTGGTCAGTCACCTTAGTGATGATCTCAAACATGTTCAAAGTTGTCACATCATTGGCCTGCTGTGACTGATTTGCTGCACCTACATACTGTGGCTCTTTAGGAGTCTCTGCAGGCTGTATTTCGAGCTTGTCTCCAGTCAGGATGTTGGGAGTCTCTACGGGTTCTGGTTGAAGAGACACTGCAGGCTGTATTTCGAGCTTGTCTCCAGTCAGGATGTTGGGTGTCTCTACGGGTTCTGGTTGAAGAGACACTGCAGGCTGTAGTTCGAGCTTGTCTCCAGTCAGGATGTTGGGTGTCTCTACGGGTTCTGGTTGAAGAGACACTGCAGGCTGTAGTTCGAGCTTGTCTCCAGTCAGGATGTTGGGAGTCTCTACGGGTTCTGGTTGAAGAGACACTGCAGGCTGTAGTTCGAGCTTGTCTCCAGTCAGGATGTTGGGTGTCTCTACGGGTTCTGGTTGAAGAGACACTGCAGGCTGCAGGGGTGTTTGAGTCACTGCAGAGTCATCTTTCCCACCCAGGACATCTCCTTCCTTCTGTTTGTCCTGAGTTGTCCCTTTTGATGGGTCCCTCTGCAAAGGAGGAAACTGTGATGTGTCCATCTTAACCATCTTTTGAATTTTCTTCAGAAGTTCAAATTCCTCATCTGATTCTGCATCTAGAAAGTCGGCAGGTGGGTATGTCCTTCTTTCGTCCTGGTCGCTGAGGACTTTGACCCCTTGATCATAGGAGCACAAGATAAGGTTCTTTTTCACCTTGTTTCTGCCTTTTTTGGCGTTGTTCTTCACTCTTGTCTCCATTCTCTCAATACTGTGAATACTTGTTGATGCTCTGCTCACTGTGTGTCTGACTGTCTGGCTCTGGTGGCTGGACTGAAATGACTGTTGGTGATTCTGAGCCTTTATAGGTTCTTGAGCAAAGATTCTAGAATGCATCAAAGGCTTCAGATGACATCACAGACATCAAAGGAAACAAAGATTCCACAAGTTATGACACATTCAACCTTTTTGAAATCATTTCTAAATGTATCAATAAATGTAAATATCAATTTTAAATCAGTTCTCTCTCTTCCACAGTCCTTCTGTCTTTTCAGTTCATCCACTGCAACTCACCTCCGTCCCAGTGACCTCCATTCCAGCTCAGCAGAGTCCAGATTCAGGCTCTGAAACCCACTCCTCTTCACAGCCTCCATTCCTCTTCACCACCACCAGTGTCTAGACTCTATAGGGGGGTATCCTATCCTGCTGTCGGCCTCATTACCCCTCCGAGTACATGAAGTCTAATCCCCCAAAGACTTTGCACATTTAATTCTAAATTGTTAAATAAATAATTGTTCATTCTCAAATAAGTCTCTCCTGATTGAACTGTTATCTCAAGACACTTTACAAAAAGAGCAGGTCTAGACCATACTCTTTCTTATATCATTTACAAAGCAACACTATGCATTTATCATATTTTACATTTATCTTATTTATTGAAAGGTAAACTTCCGCACTCCACTGTCTAACTTGCAATGAAACATTTAGGCACAAGGGTCCAAAATGGAATTCCTGCAGGTTTTATGACACGTTACAAATTAAAACAAGGGGCGCTGGTGGCATAGTGGCGTAGTGCGCGCGCCACATGTATGGAGGCTGTCGTCTCAGGCGGGCGGCCCGGGTTCACTTCCCACCTGTGGCTTCCTTCCCACATGTCATTCCCCACTCTCTCTCCCTGATTTCCGACTCTATCCACTGTCCTATCTATCCATTAAAGGCACAAAAATGCCCAAAAATAAATCTTTAAAAAAAACTAATTAAAATAATTGTGCTCACTAACACAAAATAGACAATACATCAAGCCATCCATTATATTTTGAGGAGTTTTGAAAATTTAACGGCTAAAGTCATTTTGCGGCAGCGGATTAATTCCCGTCCATGCAAAGGTGTCATTTTAACCCACTTCATTTTTCGGGTGCTGACATAGTTATTTTATACCTGACAGGACTGGAGTTTTACTGACATGTTAGTAGCAGATGGTGGGAAGCATTAGACTTGACTGCAGGGAGTTATGAGTACAAAAACCATGTCTACTCCTGCTTAGATTACTTTACTGTTATTAACTTATACAGTAATCTTAGCCACTATAAATATGAGATCTTTAAAAAAAAATGTATGAAAGTGTTATGATTCTTGTGACAGAAGCAGATGTCCTCTTAAAATCTGGTTTGAAAATAAACATTTACTCAATGTCTTCCCGAAGACATCGCTTGAATGTTTTTTTAATGCTTGCTGGGAAGATACAATTTTAAATGGGTACACTCCTAGCTAACAATAATCATAGCTAGCAATGTAACAATGCTATTAGCTTGATATGTAGTAAATGCAGCAGTATGTTATTACAACAGCATTTCTGTCGACCTGGAGTGTGAAATCTGAAGAAAAATTGCTGCTGCATGGATATATGAAATGGGAACATTTCATGACGGTTGTTGTTCAGATATTTCTTTTTTGTGTTTCATGTTGAGCATCCTTAACCATGACACACACAACTTGTGTGTACGTTCAAACAATAATATCAAGATGTAAAAATCAGAAAATACACTCAAAAAATAGAAATTGCTTCAACAGCTTTTATTGACAATGCCATTTTATGCTCCCTGTAATGTTTAGAAAATGATTTTGAAGTGAGTAAACTTAGGATGGACTTGAAGTTTGAAGTCAATCAAATTTTTATTTTTTTGCTTTACGTACATATAACAACAGAAAGAAGACATAACAAGACAGGACAAAGGGGAAGAGTAGGGTTAGGGCAGGGCTTTGACCAAAACATAAAACAATAAAACAAAACAAAAAAACGGTTGTGAAGGGCTTTGAAGGTGAGGATGAGGAGCTTGAAGTTGATATGCTGGGAGATGGGGAGCCATTGGAGGTCATGAAGAACGGGGGTGATGTGGTCTCTGGTGCGGGAGTGTGTGAGGAGACGAGCAGCGGAGTTCTGGATGTATTGGAGCTTCTTAAGTGAATGTGAATGTCTATTTGAGTGAATGTGAATGTCTATTTGTCAAATAGCTGATCTATTTTTTATTTTTAAAATCTATTTTTTAGTATCTATTCTTAAGTACATTCTTAATTTTTCGTTTTTATTTAAATTGCACTGTGTTCACTTTTTGGTTGCAATCTTTACTCTTTGCTGCTGTGACAATGTAAATTTCCCCGTTGTGGGATAAATAAAGGATTATCTTATCTTATCTTATTTTATGTGATGGTGATCCGTAGAGGAGACTGTTGCAGTAGTCTAATCTGGAGGTAATGAATGCGTGGGTGAGGGTCTCGGCAGCTGGAAATGAGAGTGATGGGCGGAGGCGGGCGATGTTTCTGAGGTGGAAAAAGGCTGTTTTGGTGATGTGTTTGTCGTAGGAGAGGGTTTGGTCGAAGATGACTCCAAGGTTATGGATGTGGGGGGAAGGGAGCACTGTAGAGCCATCGATGGTGAGGGAGAAGTTGTTGGTGGATTTGATGAGGGATTTGTGGCCGATGATGATGACTTCTGATTTGTCGCAGTTGAGTTTGAGAAAGTTGGTTTGGAGCCAGGATTTTATTTGGAGGTTGGAGTTTAGGGGAGGTTAGGAGGTAGATGGAAGGAGGTTTTGGGGAGGATTGAAGAGTCTTGCTACTTGTGGCCTGAGGTTGGAGAGGTGGTTGCTTCATCTTTTTTAAAAAGTCCCAGAAACTTTTTCTTTAAAGACTTTTTCTTCTTTTTCTGAGCCTCCTCCACCTGAACTTCGAGGTTCTTTAGTCTGTCCATTAGGCCTTCTGTTGACTTGCCTTTCTCTTCATCCTTCTCCTCAAGGGTCTTCTTCAAGATGTTCACAGACTCCAGGAGACAGGCTTTCTCTTTCTGCCACTGCAGCTGATGATTTTCTATTTGCTCTTGTGCCTGGTTTAGGGATGCCTTTATCCTGAGGGTTTCTTCAATGAGCTGTGACTTGTCCTCCTCCCACTGGCAATTATTCTCTGCCAGGTCCTTTTGGGATTGTGTTAGTGCCTCATGCATCCTACTGGCTTCTTCATTGTGTCCAAGCACTAGTTTACACCTTTCCTCCTCCCATTCTTGTTTCTGTCTGTCTTGGCACTCTTGGGCTTGGATCAGAGCAGTCTTCATCCTGAGAGTTTCCTCCTCATGTTCAGCCAGGAGACGGGACCGGTCCTCCTTCCACTGCTGTTTAAGGTTCTCAATGTTCTCTTGAGCCTTTTCGAGTGCGGTCGCATTCTTGCACCTTTCGTCCATCTGAGCAACCTGGAATTGTAACATTTCTTTCTTAGATGAACACTTATAGTTCATCAGGTCTTTTTGTGCCTCTTTCAGTTTCTCCTCCATCCTGCAGGTAGTCTGTTTTTGGTCTTCTAGGAGACGGGATCTTTCCTCGTCCCACTGCAGCTTCTGCTGCTTCAGGTCCTCCTGGGCCTGGACCAGAGCAGCCTGTATCTTGCAGGTTGCCTGTACTTGCTCTTCTAGGAGAAGGGATCTTTCCTCATCCCACTGCAGCTTCTGCTGCTTCAGGTCCTCTTGGGTCTGGACCAGAGCAGCCTGTATCTTGCAGGTTGCCTGTACTTGCTCTTCTAGGAGAAGGGATCTTTCCTCGTCCCACTGCAGCTTCTGCTGCTTCAGGTCCTCCTGAGCCTGGACCAGAGCAGCCTGTATCTTGCAGGTTGCCTGTACTTGCTCTTCTAGGAGACGGGATCTTTCCTCGTCCCACTGCAGCTTCTGCTGCTTCAGGTCCTCTTGGGTCTGGACCAGAGCAGCCTTTATGCTGCAGGTTTCCTCCTCTTGCTCCAACAGAAGACAGGATCGTTCCTCCTCCCATTGGTTGCACTTTTTCACCAGGTCTTCATGGGCCTGGTTGATTGCAGTCTTCAGGGTGCAGGTTTCATTTGTCACCTCAGCCAGGAGACAGGACTTTTCATCTTCCAACTGGCTGTTTTTGATTTCCAGGTCTTCTGCGGGCTGGTTGGGTGCAGCCTTGATGGAAGAGGCTTCAGCCAGGAGGCAGGACCTCTCTTCTGCACACATTTGCGCCTGGTATAATACAGCTCGCAATCTGTTGATTTCCCCCAGGAGAATGGTCCTGTCCTGTCCCCACAGGTGAGCCTGGTACTGCAGGTCCATGACAGCCCTGGATACACCGACCTTCAGTCTGGAGTTCTCCTCTATTTGCTGGGCGAGGCACTCTTCTGTCTTCATACACTTCTCCTTTTCAGTTTGGAGAGCGTCCTTAAGTTTCCCCGTTTCCATGACTGCTTCCCTTGCTGTGGCCTGCTTGTTGGATACCTCAGCAAGGAGTAGAGCCATGTTGGAGGTCGCCTTGGCTTCCTGATCTGCGAGCAGTTGTTTTAACTGCTCTACCTCAGGGATCTGAATCGGGGCTTGGTCAGTCACCTTAGTGATGATCTCAAACATGTTCAAAGTTGTCACATCATTGGCCTGCTGTGACTGATTTGCTGCACCTACATACTGTGGCTCTTTAGGAGTCTCTGCAGGCTGTATTTCGAGCTTGTCTCCAGTCAGGATGTTGGGAGTCTCTACGGGTTCTGGTTGAAGAGACACTGCAGGCTGTATTTCGAGCTTGTCTCCAGTCAGGATGTTGGGTGTCTCTACGGGTTCTGGTTGAAGAGACACTGCAGGCTGTAGTTCGAGCTTGTCTCCAGTCAGGATGTTGGGTGTCTCTACGGGTTCTGGTTGAAGAGACACTGCAGGCTGTAGTTCGAGCTTGTCTCCAGTCAGGATGTTGGGAGGCTCTACGGGTTCTGGTTGAAGAGACACTGCAGGCTGTAGTTCGAGCTTGTCTCCAGTCAGGATGTTGGGTGTCTCTACGGGTTCTGGTTGAAGAGACACTGCAGGCTGCAGGGGTGTTTGAGTCACTGCAGAGTCATCTTTCCCACCCAGGACATTTCCTTCCTTCTGTTTGTCCTGAGTTGTCCCTTTTGATGGGTCCCTCTGCAAAGGAGGAAACTGTGATGTGTCCATCTTAACCATCTTTTGAATTTTCTTCAGAAGTTCAAATTCCTCATCTGATTCTGCATCTAGAAAGTCGGCAGGTGGGTATGTCCTTCTTTCGTCCTGGTCGCTGAGGACTTTGACCCCTTGATCATAGGAGCACAAGATAAGGTTCTTTTTCACCTTGTTTCTGCCTTTTTTGGCGTTGTTCTTCACTCTTGTCTCCATTCTCTCAATACTGTGAATACTTGTTGATGCTCTGCTCACTGTGTGTCTGACTGTCTGGCTCTGGTGGCTGGACTGAAATGACTGTTGGTGATTCTGAGCCTTTATAGGTTCTTGAGCAAAGATTCTAGAATGCATCAAAGGCTTCAGATGACATCACAGACATCAAAGGAAACAAAGATTCCACAAGTTATGACACATTCAACCTTTTTTAAATCATTTCTTAATTTATCAATAAATGTAAATATCAATTTTAAATCAGTTCTCTCTCTTCCACAGTCCTTCTGTCTTTTCAGTTCATCCACTGCAACTCACCTCCGTCCCAGTGACCTCCATTCCAGCTCAGCAGAGTCCAGATTCAGGCTCTGAAACCCACTCCTCTTCACAGCCTCCATTCCTCTTCACCACCACCAGTGTCTAGACTCCATAGGGGGGTATCCTATCCTGCTGTCGGCCTCATTACCCCTCCAAGTACATGAAGTCGTCACGATGGAGTCTAATCCCCCATAGACTTTTCACATTTAATTCTAAATTGTTCAATAAATAATTGTTCATTCTCAATTAAGTATCTCCTGATTGAAACATATTTTGAATTTACAACAATAAATGATGCAACATATTTAGAAAGCAAAAAGAATAATGTACAAAACAAACCAAGTCATGTACAAGTCCTCTTCATTGGTTAAATAACTAAATAATTTTGCAGGTTCCCCACACTTAACCATCTGACCCGGGGGAGTGGGGGTTATTAAAAGGTGAGCGTCCTCTCTGCAGGAGTCTCAGGCCCTCAGGACGCTCTCATCCACCCCTGGCTTTGTTTGTGCTTTCACAACAATCCTCCAGCAATTATCTGCTCTGCATTTACATGGCAACAACAGGAAAGACAACCAAGGAATAATTATGATTCACCTGAACTTCAAAAAGGAACGGGCAAGAGAGAGGACTAAAAGTCTTTGATGAATGAAAACAGACAAGAGAATCACAGAGATGACAGTCTGAGCCGAGGAGGATGGGAGATGTTTTTTTGTTTGCTTCATGAGAAATTTGTTGCTTATTGTGTTCTCAGATTGTTCCGATAAATGCTTTTGACTGACAGGGAAACAATATGTGGTAGCTCGTGGGCCCTCGACACAGAACGTTCCCAGACTTCCTTTCTATTTCAGTCCCGTCTGTATTACATTAAGAGGAACTGTGGAAGCAGTTGTTCTTTTATTGACTCACGCCCCTTTTTATCGTCATCATTGCTGCTCTCATGGATGGAAATGTGCATAAAAATAATGTGGTGAAAAAAAAAAAGTTAATATACTTTCATTATAAGACAAGCTCCAGTTCTGCACACAAGATGCAGTTTTTCTGCCATGTAGATTTTATTTGCATGGCTTTTGCTAACGTGTAGAAATCTGGCTCTGAGTTTATTTGACGTTTGAGTCTCTCTGATGTTTGGATGGAGCTGACCAGTGTTTTGTGTAAACCTCAGAGGACGTTCTTTACGGTCACTGAGATCAGAAGTGGGTCTTGATGTTGAGAGTCTAATGCAGAAGCACGCACAGACAACCCCCCCACCCCCACCCCAGAGAAATAAACTACATAGGGCTCAGAACATGTTTTCCTGTAAACCAGGCTTGCTGCATCACTAAAAGCTCTGATGACTTCCCTGTGGTTCAGGCTGCTGCTAAGAAAGGGACATGAATTATGCATCGTTTACTGGAAAACAAACCTCCATTTTAGAAAGTGTTATTCCCTTCAGCCTACTGCCATTTCTCACAGTCTTATTATGAAATATCACTATCAGTAAGATTTCATATTTGCTTCCCATTTCACTTGGAACAAGTTAACTATGAGCATAAATACAACCTACAGGAGCCCACATGTCTTAATACAGCCATACATTTTCCTCTCTCCTGTGATGAGTGCTTTCTGGTTGTTCCTTGAGTTCTCAACTTATTGATGTTGTAATCTCGAGATAATAGTGCCGGTTTTCTCGTGATAACGAGGTGATTTCTCTGGACCTTGAGTTAAAGACTGAAATTAACTATTTAACACTTAGGTAGTGTTGTTATCCTGAGGTAATGAAATAAACAAGATATCATGAAAACCCCCTTCAAATTGACCCATTATCATAGGACAAGAGTACATAAATGTATGGATGAATGTCCTTCTAGGGCTTCTGTAAAAAATATACATGCAGATTCTAAAAACATATTTTCTTACTGTTTTGTTGAACGAAACATTCGATCGCTGTAACATATCTTAATAAAGTTGTGTCATTTGGAGTAACGAGAGAAAAATGAATGCAGCAGTTTGAACTTTGATTTGCAAACAATATGTCAGATTCACAATACTCTATATAAAAAAAAGATAACTGAAGCAGCTGTGAGGAACTTTAGGTCGTGCTGTTGGACAAAAGTGGGATATAGTGTGTCGTAAAGATGTGAAGTTTCTTTTAGAGGCAGGGGAAAGAAAACATGCAACTTCTTTTCAGTTCTTGGTTACTTTTTTAACATTTGTAGGAAGTGTTGAAATGAGGTTATGCTTATATTTGTGATACAAATTCCCATATTCTTATGTCTTCTTAAAGATTCCCAGTGAGCACTATCCAGGATTTTAGCATTAAAATTTTGTTAAAAAACAAAAGGGTCAAGATCAGGTTGACATCAGGTCTGAATGTCTAACACCTAACTGCAACCTGGGGCGGAGCCAAGGTGTGGCCAGGTACACGCTATAAATCTGATTGGCCATCCCAGTGGCAACCCCAAAACCCTGAAATATGATTGGTTATCTGGTTTACTAGTTTTTAAAAACAGGCTGCTTAAAGGCTTTATATGTGATTTTTTGATCCAGCAGATGTCGCCCTTGAGCACCAGCATGAAACCAAAACAACTCACGGTGAATTGTTGTGTTAGCATGCTAATGCTAGTGATCTTTATTATGCTCGTATCTTCACACTGCATGTAAATTTACCTGAAATGAGCGTGATCTAGAAACACAGTTAAGCAGTGAGTACAGTATGTTATTCTTATTTTCTCTAGTCCCTCAATTAAACAACTTTTATACGTTAGGGGAGGAGTCAGCCGGCCGTCCGGGCGATGTAAACAAACTGAAGATAGGACTCTGAAAACTCTGAAAACATCACAGACAGTGGGACTCGGGTGTTACACCCATTGTAGACAGTCATGACTCACAGAGTTATTTTCAGAGGATATACTTGATTTATATTATATTTAAGTGTGAAAAATCACATATTAAGCCTTTAAAGCTTTCTTTTCCCCTCAATGGAGAATATTGCTTCTTACTTGACCTTCAACAAACTTCTTCCTTTTAAGGTTAACATTGTTTAACACGGTTATAAAACTATTGAATACTTCTAAGTAATCTCAGTATTGAAAGTAGACATGAAAATAATTATTTGCCCTTTCTTCTCCACTTATCATTTGTGTGTGTAAAACATTTATGTGTCAGAAACACTTTTTTGCTATAATTTTGATAACTTGTTTATTTTTGCATTAACATGTTAATGGTAATGGTGATTGTAGTGGTGGGTGAAATGCTTTCTATTCAAAAACATAATTTTAACACCATTTGTTTTTCATTCATAAAACATTTACACATCGTTTTAAGGGCTGTGTGACTTAAACAACAAGGATGAAGAAAAAAAGAAGATTACGCATTCACAAGTTCAACAAGTACACATGACTCAGTTATTTTATACCTGACTGGAAAAGAGTTCTCTAGAAATGTCAGTGAATGATGGTGGAGAGCACTGCATGGACTTGTAAGCAGGATGTTGTGAGTTCAAATCAGGTGTCTACTCATTCTTCCCATTGGTGATGCATTGCTCAATTTTCCAGTCATTGTAGCCGATATAAAAATGAGATGCATCTTGAAAATCCCAGTGTGAGAGTTTCACTATGAGTGATAAGTTTGACTGTTAAAAAAACAAAAACAGGATGACCTCTCTGTCCGAAAACATGTACAGGACAGCATCAGCAAAGACATCAGAGGAACCAATGGGTCCACAGAGAGCGATTACATCAACACAACTAAAGATCCTCATAGAAACTTTAATAAGACATCGGATAAAAATCCTCAGTGAGGCAAACCTTTTGAGTTATTATTTTTGATAAAATGTTCACCCTGTTCTCTGTGGACTGTAGAGCCTTTTCTTTTCTCAGTGTATTTCAGACCTACATACATTATTTCAGAGGTCACATATACCTGTTTAAGAAAATAAGATAATCAGGACTTACAAACTTAAAAGGACTTAAAAAAGGACTTAAAAGGACTTACAGACCTTACACAGGAAACCTGTGTAAGGTTTCCCCTCTGTTCTCTTTTTTTGTCTGTTTGCCATTTCAAATGTTTTCTTGTGTTTGTGCAGAATTCCACAAAGAAAATCTCCTCCTGTTTCCTTTTAACATACATGTTCCACTATTCGCCATGCACCTTATAACTTATCATTTAGTATTTGCCTACTTGCACATAGCTCTGTATATATATATATATATATTTATTTCTCGTTTACTGCACATAGTTCTGGTTACATCTGTTTACATCTGTTAGTCCGATCACTGTCCACTTATATCTACTCTTTCTATATTTTGTATTTTAAGTTAAGTTTAAGCTTTACGTTGTATTTAAATTGACACTTTATATTTTAGGTTTAAAATGTTTCATCTACCTGCACTGTTGTTAATTTACTGCTCTGTGTGCCTTTGAATTGTCCCCGGGGACAAATAAAGTTTTTTGAATTGAATTGAATTGAATGTACTTGAGTGTCCTGATTTTGATCAGATTATTTACATTTTTTGTGTTTGTGCATTGAAACATCATTTCCCAATTTCATAAATCTGGATAATCCATATTGAGGTCATATTGAGGCATCTTTATCAAATTGAGACTGTTTCACAAAAGTATGAATAGTTTTGTTGTATCATATAAAGAAAACATCCAAACTAGTAGTTAAAGGCCCTCCTTTTTCTGACGTCATTAAAAAATGTTTAAAGGCAGGTGTAGAATCAGTACAACGGTAGCATGAATGAATAGCTGCTGCAATGAAAGATCCTGATGGTTTTAATGGTCACTGTTGTTCATTTGAAGTGACAGGCGGCCGCTCATAGGTTGCTTTTATAACAATGAAGTAGGTCAGTGTTTTTTTTTCCTGCAGGGTGTTGTAAAGGCAGAGACAGGCTGTGGTTATTTGTGCTTGATTTTTGAGTCAATAGCATAGTGAAGCCTTTGTCTCATTTGTTTTCTAGAAGAGTTTCATGGGACAAAATAGTTAGCAAACGGTAACGACATGTATTATGTGAGATGAAATATCGGCTACATGAAATGATATAATTATATATACACTGCGTAAAATTATATTGTATTAAAAGACATAAAGGACGTCATTCAAAGCAAATAAGTTGAAAATAGAACACCATCAAGAGCTTTAAGGAAAGTATTTTTTATATCAGCATCACCTCAGACATGCGGCTAATAGTTACTCTATAAAACTTGGAACCTTTACATCCAATTATTATTATGTAAGGAGTACTTCTGTTCTTCACTGGGCCCTATGTGTACATGTTCTGAGGTCTAAATGATTCAAATATAAATAAAAAGGCTTTCAATTCCTCTGGGAGATTGCTTCAACTTGCAGCTGGGACCTTAAGGGGCAAATGAGCCCAACTGAAATACCTCAACCAAAAGAAAGCTTGATTAGATTTTAATTCTACAACATAACAGAGAGAACTGTTACGAAGGTAGACGTTTTTGTTTAGATCCATTGTTTTCTTAAACAGAAAGGCCGTAACATTGCTATTCTCATATCCACCAGACTCCATTGAAAAAAATCTATAATTTTAGCTTTTAAAGACACAGGAGTGTTCCACTCTCCGATCTGTCAGTGTGTTTATATTATTGTTTGACTTTGTTGTTTCAAATGTTTTTTTTCTTTTTGATCCAGCACAGTAAAGCCGTTTTGACAATTGCACTCCTGAAAATGTCCAGAGAATTTCAGAAGGTCTAAAAAATCCTCCTGCTCTGGTTGTTCACACATGCACCTTACAGCCTCTATTGGACACAAGGGGGGCCGGGGTCTAGAAATAGACCATGGGGACAGAGGTGGACTAAGCAACAGAGTCAGCTGAGAATAATCGACTTTATATAAATGCTACGTGTAGTTTGACAGAATCACAACATCAACAAAATAGCGAAGGAGAACATACTGGCAAACATAAACATAAGTCAGCAGTTCAATGATGTGCAGAGACTGGTCGGGTATATACAGTCGTGCACCACCCCCTCCCACTCCCTCGACGTGGATTCCGCTGATTATTTCCTGCTGCATTCTCAGATCAGTTCAGTTAACCCAATTTCACATGGACATTTTACTAGGGAGCTGGCAGTAGCAGCTCTGGATGAAGTCCGAGTGAAACATTTGACTTAATGACCTGCATGTGTGAACGCAAGCAGGTCATTAAGTCGATTTTTAGGAGTTCTTGCAAGTGTGGCAAAAATAGTTACAGATTACAGATTTAGACAGTTGCTTGGTCCATATTTCTAAGCTGTTCTTTTTTTGCATCATGTCCTGCCTCCTGAGACTCTCCCTGTCAAACAGGTTAAGTCTCCTGCGGTGAAGGACATGTATGAACAACCAACTCAGAAAGATTTGAGAGGCAACTTGCCTGAAATTTTCTCAAAAACGACTTTTAGTTACTTGGACCAAAAAATCATTTATAGCTCAGGTTAAATAAAATTCCTGGAATCCTCACAAACGTGTCAAATCAGACGTGACCTCGTTGTCCAGGTCAGTCCTCAAACTTCCCTTGTGGGGCTCCGAGAACATTGGACCTGACTGAATAAACATTTCCTGTGTTGAATTAATGGAGGTGAAGAGGACACACACAGGGAGCAGCAGTACGCGGAGGGGAAGGAAGAAGAATTATTAGTAACATAAAGCAGCTTTGGGACTTGTTAGCTTCTGGTACACACTGTTCTAACAGACTTATGAGGAGTGTACTTTGCATGTACATTACCTCTGCGTCTGTAAACACAGGGACAGGGCATGCTGGGTAATGTCTCCTGTAGAAATCTGAGGATGTTAAACAGACTCACCTGTGTTGACACATCAGCGGCAACGGTGGACATTTGTTCTCTGTGTTGCAGGATGAACATGGATATAATAAAAGGAAAGGCGCGTTTTTGACTCCACATATTTTCTATACAACACA
Source organism: Labrus mixtus (assembly GCF_963584025.1). Classification (NCBI taxonomy): domain Eukaryota; kingdom Metazoa; phylum Chordata; class Actinopteri; order Labriformes; family Labridae; genus Labrus; species Labrus mixtus. The sequence goes on along the minus strand of NC_083614.1, from coordinate 5,434,179 downwards.
AGCAAACACATTAAAACAATAATGAAGACAGATCTATCTAAATAAACATTCTCTGCCTCTCTTTTTTTTTTACCCCGAACAGATCTCTTATGATCTGTTGTTATGATTCACTTTATTTGCAAGAAGATGAGGGGTTAAATGCACATCAAGGAGGTACAGGACAATAAAAAAATAGTAGTGAGAAAAAGAAGACAAGTCTGCACACTTACTCAACGCCACAAAAAAGTGTAATAATCACTATTTCTGTTGCAAAATGGCTTTAATGCAAAAGTGTAGCTCAAACTGCTTTACCAAAAATGAAAAAACATGCAGCAGATGCTTCACAGAGCTATCAGATTGAACAATTATTTAGGGAGTTTAGGCACTTTAGGGAGTGCCTGAAAAACAAAAAAGATTGACCTCAATGAAAATAAGATAAGAAGAAAAAAAAAGTAATATATACATGATTTAAAAACATATTACTTGTGTGACCATGTAAAGTCAGTATTTTGTGGATGCAACAATAGCAGTTATCTATTTGGCATGAGCTCTCCCTCTCTTTCTCCCTGCTGTGATTCTGCGTCACTGTTTTTTTATTTATTATATTATATTTATTTTAATTGCATGAAGTGAACTGTCCAATTATGGTTGATCACCAAACATTCAGGTTAATCTGCAGAATTAAACAGTGCAGACACCGATAGTTGTTTAAAAAGGAAGCTCATGCTGTAGTTCCTCCAGTGTCCACTTGAGGCTCTCTCCAAAAAACACAGGAGGTCAAATGGAGCTCAAAAGTGACCGCCCAATTTTTCAGCGACTTTGGGTCTGACGTAAACTTCCCCATTAAAATCCTCTATTGACACAAAATCCTTATATCAAGAGATTGAAGCCTGGAACCAAGACAACCGCTCGTGACTTTAGTGCATCCTCCTTAAGGAACATATACCATATATATCGTTTCAGACACAGGTAGCTCGTGGTGAGTCTACCTTTGATGGTTATAATCAAAACTGCTATGGAGAAAATGAATGGGACTTTTACTTCAGGAAGCACAGCTGTGAGCCCTCGTTACACCCAAATGGAAATGTTCATTTTAACTTCAGAAATAAACATCCTGGTATAAAAAAAACTGTTTTGGTCTAAAAAAAAGCTTTTATTTTTATCAGTATGAACTTTACGAGGTCATATTTTTCTAACACGTCTGCTTTGATTCGCTGAGTTGACTGACTGGGGGTGATTTGTAGCTTTTTGCCACCTCTTTGCCTGGTTCTACGTTGAGTTAGTTTGAGACAAAATGTTTAATATGGCGAGTCCTGACCACAAATGATGTGAGACTTTGTCTTAAGCATCAAACTAGAATTTCTATTAAAGGCAAGTTTAGCACCAGATATCTTGCACTGTACTTAATCATATTGTAAGATGGAGATGAGATTTATTTTTGTGAAGTTTTATTAAGTGTAACGGCGCTTCTTGGGTGATGTTGATTTAATCCTTGGTTGTCTTGTTAACTGTAACACTAAACATACTTAATTAAATATATCTTCAGGTGGGGGTAAGTAAAAGCACGGGGACATCTTCTGCAGTGCGTCTCACATACTTTAATGTCTGTCCGTAGCAAAGCATGACATACACAACCCGAACCCCAACAACCGGGACACCTTACTTGTCTTAAAGCAATTTCACTCCTCCAACTGTAATCATGAGTAACCTTAAAGGCACAGTGCACCATATCAAACAGATACCCTTGCAAAGTACAACATGTAAATATAAATGGAATTAGCATTAAATCAAATAATGTATATCATCTCAACCTGAGAAAAATAAAGCTCTTTAAAGTAAATCTCATCTCCATCTTATATACATCCCTTTGTTCAGATATGAATCTCATCTCCATCATACAGTATTCTAATTTGTGAAAGTCTTTTCAGACATCACCTTCCTGCTCAGAGCTGACATAGTGCATGTAATGCTAACTGTGCTGAGCTATTGTATCTTTAGAAAACGCGTGTGCAGGTAAGTAGAGAAGCATTACTCAAATAATGAGGTCATCAACGAGTACTCTTCCCCATTTCTAGTTTTTATGAAAACTACAAGGAAAATATTGATTAAATCATATATAAATAACTATTTAGGCGATGACCCTGTCCAGCTATCCCAGAATGCACCTGTTCTGCTTCACACCCCTACAGCAGCAGCAATGTTGTGAAACACAAAACAGAGAGCAGAGGAATTTACTGTGTGACCCTCACTGGATCTACAAACTCTATCTGTGTGTCCTCATATAGATGTGTGTAATTAAGCGAGAGCACATCATTATTTTCATGACTCATTGTGCAAATTGATATGCTGCACCTGAAAGGACAGGCTCTCAAATTATGTTTATCTGAAATTCACTCGGCTGTTCATTCACATCGTCGGGGTGATAGCAGAAAGTCAGAGGGTTAGTGGGTAATAGTGTCAGGCTATTTAAAGCACTGACCTACTTTTTATGAACGAAATGAAGGACTTATATGTCAATATGAAATAATGACATGTTTGGATAATAAAAGACGAAGAGAATCTCAATTTAGGCCAGATATCATTTAATGAAACATGATCATGTGGGTTAGGGTTAGGGTTACACACACACACACACACACACACACACACACACACACACACACACACACACACACACATGCACATATACCCTAACCCCTGCATATTTTCCTTGTCTCTCTAGCAGCTTTAGATTCCTGAGCTGCCTTCTTCTCTCCTGGAAGCTCAGGAGCATCTTGTTCTGATCGTGGACGATAACAATAGATCTGATTGTATATCTGCATGTGAGCTGAGATGGCTGCAGAAACGCACCGGAGCTTGAGCCACTTTCCAGTCCCATGAACCGCATTAATTCACTGTGCCAGGTGCTCAGGACACGAGAGCTCTGCTGAAGCGTGACCATGAAGCGTGCGCGATGATTATGAACCACTTCATTCTAAACGACCTTGACTCCATTTCGCTGTATAGTTACGTCTGAACAGAAAAACACAAATGTAAAGAGTTTCTATGGATACAGAAATGCAGTACAAACTCTAATGTCAATGCAACAGAAAACTGTGTCAAGGACATAATTGGATGATAATGTTTTTTTCTCTCTTTATATTCAATTATTGCTTGTGAAATAGCACAAAAATAAATCTTGTTGTTGTTTGACTGAGGAGCAAATCAGTCCTTCAAGCCGACCGTGAACAAATAGAAACACGTTTTATATGAATTTCCAATGCTGTCTAGTTATAAACGTAGCACAATGAAGCAATTGTAACAAATTTTAATATACTGTCGTGTGCGCATATATTCTAACTTTTATTTTTTACATACTTTATTCGCTCCCTGAGGGGAAATTCTGGTTTACACTCCGGTATTGAGTGAAATGCTTCTCACAAACATATGCCCAAAATACACACATGCACAAACAGGACCTGTGGACATGCATTAGTGGAGAGATGTCAGAGTGGGGCTGCTACTTAAAGGGAGTGCGCCAGAGCCGTTTGGGGGTTCTGTACCTTCTCAAGTGCACCTCCTCGGCAGGACTGGAGAAGTGACCTGGCATGGCCGCCGTGTCTATTGTCAGCTTCAAACAGGAATCTGCAAACTAGTAAACATAGCGTGGAGGTGAAGTAACGTGCAGTTCTCCTGGACTGTGGAAAAGGAGGAGAAACTAGTTGAGAGATCAAGAATGCCTTTTTGACTTTTCCTCCTCTTTGTACCATGATAGAGTGTAGAAGGGATTTCAGCCCTCGAGTTCCCCTGTAACAATTCTGTCCAGGAATATTAAATCAGACATTATTCTCTGGACTTTGAATTGCCTTCTCCACTCTCCTTTTTAGTTTTCTGCTTGTAAGTTGAAGTTGTAAATTCCCAACAGGTGCATTATGGGAAATCAAAATCTTAAAAGGAACATAGTTGTAGTCTTGCAGTTAGTGACCCAGTTAGGTCCAGTCTTTGCTAAATCTAAGTCTTAAAATGTGGGAGGCTGTCAGAAATGAGTCTTAAACAGGTCTAAAGGCCCTGACACACCAAGGAGACGTCGACCTGTTGGTCTGTCGGTGAGCGGTTGGTGCCCTAGTTTTTGCATTGTGTCCAGTTTTTTTGGTCGATTTAACATGTGGAATCAGCGTGAGCTGTCGCCGGTGCGGTTGGGAGTAGGAATCTCTCTGATTGGCTGTTCAACAAAGCGAAACAGGAGAGCCAGTGCATGAGAAGAAATACAGAAGAGCGTCTTCTATTCTTGTTACACTAATAAAAGACCAAGGGCTGACAACGCCAGCGCCATTTTCAACTTTTTATCAGACATTATTCTTGAGTAGAAGTACTTATATTACGAGTGTTGAGCGACAGCGGTGAGAAAATTGTCTTGTCATATCACAATAATGGTTTATTTATCTGCGTTCTTCCTCGTCCTCTCCCGATTTCCCCTTTTTGAAATGACAATTACAGACTACTGCCACCTGCTGGCATGGAGAGTTATTGCCTCTCACGCATGCGCAGAACGTACGTGGTGGTTGGCCGTCCGCTGTAGTCTTTGTGTTGTGTTATCGTGCTACTTTTTGGCCAACACAAAAGGCGTTGTGTGCCGACGCCACAGGCGGCCTTGGTCGCCAATAGTTCTTTGCCGTCTGCTTGGTGTGTCAGAGCCTTTAGACTGCAAGTATCCCTTAAAGAGCACCTCAAACTGACACTTTTTTTTGTCCAGGAAGCGTTCCTTTGTACTGTTTTTTCTTATGAAAGTCTCTGTTCTTCATCTCTGAGGTCTGAAGGAACTCAAAAATGTTTCAGATCCACTGAATCATTTATTTTTGGTATAAAATTATAATTATTGTGCAGAAGTCTTCTTTTCTCTGAGTTCTCTGACGCAGCTGCATAAAAAATATATTTTCTCTCATAAAAAAAAAAATAAAGAATCAGCCCACTCACCTTGAGTTTCATTGGTGCGTCAGACGAGTGAATCTGCCACAGAGGAGAAGAAGAGCGCTGATAATTATCATGGAGCCCCCATCCTTCAGATTATGAAACCTGTAATGTGTTATGAGTTAGTATTAGTTATTTATTTCTCATAGGCACAATGGTGATACTGGATCAATGTGTGTCATTTGGATCCTTCAGAAAACACCCATACTTCTTTTACTATTTACTGTTTCTACTTAAAAATGTAGAATCTGAAGGAAAGCTCTGAATAAAGTAAAGTAAATGTTTCTAGTTTCTATTTGTAGCACGTTTGTAGTTAAAGTCATATTGACCAATCAGATAACAGCAGGCTTTGGTGTTTGCAAGACATAGCCTGTACGCAGGTGGAGCAAAAGCAATCTATAGTAATGACATCCCAGCTTCTATCTGCAATAATCTGACAAAGTTTTATTTATCTGTATAAACAGATATCTGCATACACGTGCAGCTAACAATCAGTTCTAGTTTAAAGACTTCAACAATCTGCTTGATGCTGTGTTGGGAGAGCCAATCAGTGTTGAGATTTCCTTAATTGAATGCACCAGAAACCATCAATTTAAATGCCAACACACATTTAAGGTGTAGTTTTCTTCTCCTCTTGAGGACAGACCTGACAAAGTTTGACTTTTTTTTACAAATTTGCATCATGATTTCATCTTATTTCAGCAAACCAAAGACCAGTTGACGTGTGTAAATCATAAAGAAAATCTGTTTCTTTTTCAAGCTCATACTGCTGAAGAAGCCTCTGTGTAACTCACAGTTACACTGGGACTGAAGCAGATGAACAGTCGCTCCTCTGGTGGGTGTAATGAAAAAATAAATAATGGCATTTTTATTTGTGAACATAAAGGGGCAAATTGTGATCTAAGCACACAGTTGCTCCTCAAGTTGCTTAAACTGGACTGTAAACAAGTCTCAGCTGATTGTCATTCATCGCTAACTGTTGGCTGCACAGGTGTTACTGAAAAGTTGTTTATTATTCCTGGAGGATATATTAATATCAATCGACAGCCGATGCATCTGAGACTGCATAAAGACAATTCACCTTTTTGTATATTATTAAAAAAATGTGTACTTTGAAATGTTGAATACGTGACCCAAGATCTAGAAAATAGTTGCAACAATTTAAGTAAAACTAAAATGTCACAGTACCTGGGGCGCTGGTAGCGCAGTGGTTAGTGCGCGTGCCCCATGTATGGAGGCCGTCATCTCAAGCAGGCAGCCCAGGTTCACATCCCACCTGTGGCTTCCTTCCCACATGTCATTCCCCACTCTCTCTCCCTGGTTTCTGGCTATATCCACTGTCCTATCTCTCCATTAAAGGCATAAAAAGCCCAAAAATAAATCTTTAAAAAAAACAAAAAAACATGTCACAGTACCCCCAAAATGTTCCCCCTGTCCCTCTCCAATGAAAGGACTTGAAGTGTGATTCTCAGTCACAGCATGTCCCCCTGTCTTTGACGTGTGGACATTGAGAAGAGTGGTTTAATGAGGGGGGTCGAGTGGCACATGATGCTGCCGTGGTCCCTCTCTCCTTCAGGACGTCTGATGCACTTCTTCTTCTTTATTTCATTGTACTTGGTGCCAATTTTCCCGTAGAGTACAATGTGTTCCCTTCAAGAACATCGACATGTTTCCTTCATTATTGCCTGGGGGCAGTTTGACCCGTCTGTTTTTCTTCTTCTTGCTCTGTGGCAGCCTAATGGCCGAGATTCACCACAACTCCTTCGCTGCAGACGACGTAATGCGTTCCTAAGAACAAGGGTGGAGGGAGAGTGTGTGTGTGTTAGTGTGTTAACCATGCATCCATCTTCTTTGCTAAAGCTGGAGCGAAACAGAGCTGTCAACTCTAATGGTTGGCTGCAGTCCAACGTGCGGAACATTGCTATAAATGTCAACATTCTTTATACATTTAAGAAATTGCTTTGTATTTACTTATGGTTTCTCGGTTCTGCACACAGGGAAACTGAAAAAATATGGCAACAGTTATACCCCTTGTTTGTCTAAACGAGGTGGGCCAAGCATCCAAATGTGAAAGGTGAAGCCAATGCAGAGTGCCTTAAACCTGCATGTTTTCTAATCACCAGCAGGGGGCAACGCCACTGGATGAAAAATAAATGTTGAATCTGCAGGTTAGAGGAAAATCACGTCTATAAAAGCTGTGTCCAAAACCACCTACTACTCACCATTACTTCAGTAGAGGAAACAGAATTAACATGACTAGTCGCACTTCTCTCGTCATCCACAGTTTTTCTTTGCACATCAATGCATGATGGTGTATTTTCACAATACGGTGGTGGTTGGTGCACTTTATAAGGCATTCGCCATTTTTTAGTGCTGTTCCATTGTGAGGGAGAGACATAGAGTGGACTCTTTGGATCCAACAATGTATTGTGAAAAGTATTGTAATATTGCCCCTAAAATCTCCCTGGATTTCTCTTCCACAGTGTGAAGTTTCTCCTACACTGTGAACATTTTTTTTTAGTTGTTATAACTTAAAGAGCCCATATTATGCCCTTTTTGGGGTTCATATATTTGATCTATGTACCTATTAAAGTATGTTCACAATAGCTAAAGTTCTAAAAAAGTGTCTGTTTTCATGTACTGCCGCTCCATGCATCGGCTCGCTTCTGACTCTCTCTCTAAGGCTCTGAAGTGCCCACGTTCAGAGTCCCCGCGTGTGCCAAGTCTGATCTGATTGGTCGGCCTGTCGGCTCTGCCGTAATTGGTCAGTCGCTCAGCACGGTTCTTGGAAATGTCACGTCCCTTTTACCATATTGGGAATGCAGCCACTCTGGCTCCGAGGGGAGCAAAAACATTAGCACCTTAGCACTACTGTGCTACCACAGGCTATGGCATATCATGGGCGTGCTACAGAAGTTAATGGGCGTGCAACATGAGCTGCTGGGCTTGCCACAATGAGCCAATGGGCTTAGATCAGTGATCTCACACTGACAAGACGTCACACTGGCAAATCTTTTTCGAGGGGGGCTAGAACCGAGCGTTAATGCTACAGCTAACAGGAGGAGGTAGGAGAAGCGTGTTTCCGCAGACTTTGAATTTTTGCACATAGATGTGCTTAAACATGCACAGGACACATGGAAAACACACTAAAGAGCATATAAAATCTGCAAAAGTATCAGGAGGTAAGACATGACGTAAAAAAGAGGCTGAAAGATGTTAAAATATGTGATGTTGGGCCTCAGCCATGTGGTTGGGACAAAGGACTCAGGCCTATATCACAGTCTCGAGCCTGACTAAAGTGATTTTGAAGGCAACTAAACAAAGGGGTCTTAGCCCAGCAAACCCCCAACAGAAACTAACAAATAGGTGTGAAAATTGGGGGGGTTGGGGGCTTCTCTATCCTCATTGGAGGAGGCCTGAGGTAAACCCACAGGCAGCTCCAGTCTTTAAAAGCAATCACCAGGCATTGCTTCCTGCTCTTCAAGTGTGGTCTGCCGACACCATAGGATACCCTCTCCAACAAGATGGACTCCAGCATTCGAGACAAAGCCTTTCCTCCTCTTGACTTACATAGGTTAAACTCCAGAGCTGAGGTTGCTCAGTATAGGTAGCTCTTCACATGCTGAATTCAAGCATCAGAGGATTCAGCTGACTACTTCCATGGCATATTTTTAGGAGTTTTGGGCGCAATCAGATGCTATCAGGTTCGAGCAAAAAGAAGAGTTTCTTTCCTTTGATTTTTCGTAAGACGTCATTGAACGCAACTGGACAGGAGCGCTGAAGGAAGCCCACTGATCCCTGAATCCACAAGGACACATAAAGAACTCGGCTCCTGCAACCAGAAGACCCTATAGAGCAGCGCTCTGGTCGAAGATCTGAATCCCACTACCCTCCTCCTACATCTGCCACGAAGGAACCGTGCCTGAATCTGATGATTCAACATTCAACAGAGTGACGATCTAACCAGCTTTGCAACGATCACCAGGAGTTACCCCAAGTAAGAGCTTTGGTCTGGGCAGAAATAGTTTCAGAAATAGTTATGTTTCTTTTATAACCACTGATAATTATGCATCATTGTTGACAAGACGTCACATTCTGTTTATTATCTGTTGTAAGCTGCTGCATTTGTTTTATTGTGATGAACTGCTGTGTTCACCTATGTGTGTAATGCTATGCTAGTTTACCTTCAGTCAACGGCTTTCACACAGAAAGACCAGTGTACCCGCCGTTGAATCGAAGTCCGGCCACTGGCTTTCTAGTGTTTAAGTAACAGTTACTGAACTCAGCTCAGAGAGCTCAAACTATTTCAAAAGGTAGCCACACGGCTTCCTTTGTTGTCCACCATTTTGTCACCATGTGACGAAGCCACATGGTGCATTGTCTCTCTCCACCATCTTGTTTTCTTTCTCTCTTTTCTTCTCTCTCTCTCTCATCTACATACACACACACACACACACACACACACACACACACATTTACACCTCATTCACAAGGTTTGCTTGATAATGTTTGTTTGCTTAGATTAGTTTATGATAGTTATTTGTTTGATTAAGTTAATTGATTTTGGATTGATGTTGCTTTGTTTAAATAAATTCTGTTATAATTTAAGAGAGCAGTTGTTTGTGATTACTGGTGTATTTGCATTGTGATATAAGCTGGGTGCGAAGGCTTTATGTACGGATTCACGCCTTCAATTTATTAAATATAGTTATTAATTATTAATAATATTAGTAATTAAATAACTAATCTGAGACTGATTTGAGTGATATTTTGGTTATATTTCCCTGAGTACAGGGTGGTGCCCCAAAACGAGATTAAACATAGTTTAATGATATTTTATTTATATTATTAATAATTAGAAATAATTATTAAAGAATATAACCAAAGTTGACTTGATACAACCCCAACAGTGATTAGAAAACATTTCATCATATCTGCAATACCTTTTTGTTTACAGTCTGTATAACCAGGGTTCTCACGTTGCACTTCCGTTAACGCACACTCTGATCAGCCAGCGTCTGTTTTCTGTCACAGTCTCTTCTTCCTGTTGGTACCCTCACAAAGGACAGACACTGTGAGCGGAGGTGAGACGCTGTGAGGTGACCTTGAGAATCCAGAATGTGTCTCAGTCTGCCTGTGACTAACACTTACACAAATCCTCAGAGGGTTTAATTTTCTGTGAATCTTGTGTGAGCGTGCCTCATAATTAATTAGAATATGCCATAGCATGTGACTGTGTGTGGGTGTATGCATGACCTCGGTCACGAGAGCAGACTGTCATAATGAATGTGGATGAGGACGTCTGTGAAACAGTCCTCTGTTCTTTGCATGTGCAGAGACTGAAGGGTAAGAAGAGCGACCCATGATGAACTGATGTGAAAAACATGAACCCTGAATTTCAAATCCAGAACTTTTTGTTTCTTTTACAACAGTCCACACTGCAGCTGTCCTTAAGAAGCATCTACATGTATGATTAATACAAATTAATAATGATCTGATAATGCAAAGATTATCCAAAGTAGCCCTGAGTTTTTCTTTCCAGAAATTCTGTTGTGTGTTGTATGATTTCAGCTTTATTTGTAACATTTATGAAAAATAGGCCAATGTTTTGATTTCCACATTATTGGAACAATTATTCCCTCTGAATCTAAATGAAAAAGTCAATATAAAGACACTCATAGCACCCAGGATTGTGGGTCGGAAAAGGATGCCATATACTCTACTGTCCCCCTCAGGATATTTGACTTGGACTCCAAATGCTGCACACATTTAGCTGCCTCCAAAAAATATATTATCTCTCATAAAAAAACATGCCTGAGTAAAGAATCAGCCCACTCACCTTGAGTTGCATTGGTGCCTCAAACAAGTGAATCTTCCACAGAGGAGAAGAAGAGTGCTGATAATTATCATGGAGCCCCCATCCTTCAGATTATGAAACCTGTAATGTGTTATGAGTTAGTATTAGTTATTTATTTCTCATAGGCACAATGGTGATACTGGATCAATGTGTGTCATTTGGATCCTTCAGAAAACACCCATACTTCTTTTACTATTTACTGTTTCTACTTAAAAAGGTAGAATCTGAAGGAAAGCTCTGAATAAAGTAAAGTAAATGTTTCTAGTTTCTATTTGTAGCACGTTTGTAGTTAAAGTCATATTGACCAATCAGATAACAGCAGGCTTTGGTGTTTGCAAGACATAGCCTGTACGCAGGTGGAGCAAAAGCAATCTATAGTAATGACATCCCAGCTTCTATCTGCAATAATCTGACAAAGTTTTATTTATCTGTATAAACAGATATCTGCATACACGTGCAGCTAACAATCAGTTCTAGTTTAAAGACTTCAACAATCTGCTTGATGCTGTGTTGGGAGAGCCAATCAGTGTTGAGATTTCCTTAATTGAATGCACCAGAAACCATCAATTTAAATGCCAACACACATTTAAGGTGTAGTTTTCTTCTCCTCTTGAGGACAGACCTGACAAAGTTTGACTTTTTTTTAAATTTGTGTCATGATTTCGTCTTATTTCAGCAAACCAAAGACCAGTTGATATGTGTAAATCATATCATCAATCAAGTTCTGACAGTTCTGCCAGGGAGTTGGAGCGCATGAAAGAGGTGGTAGGTCAGGGGGCCTCCCTCGCTTACAGAGAACCTGATTCTGACTCCGCATAGGAGTGGGGGTGTAGCCTCCATTCTGGAAACACAACAATGTCACTCTACCGACATGAATGTTTCCTAGTCCCTGTTTTGTGTTTTGACATTGGTAGGGAGACACATAATGTACATGTACATTTACACACCTACATGCCATAAACACCTTCCCACAGGCATACTCCTGCCCAGGCTAGGAGTTAGCCCACAAATCTACACCTGATACTCTTCTCTTTCTCTCCTCCTCTTGTCTGTTTGTTTCATTTGTTTTGTTAAAGAATGCACCTTGAGTAGCAAAGCTTTGCTAATCCCTGGTTATGTTTTATGCCTAGCTTTAGACATAATTAGAGAGTCTGCCCAGACTTTGCCTCAGTGTCTGCCCAGACCGAATTCCTCTCAAAATGTATGGACTGTTGCTCACTAACTATTTGAATGTTTGTCTCCTAACACATGGACTGTTGGCCCTATTTGCCCTAAAGACTGTGACCCGCAATCCCATTCTTCAGGACAAAGGGGGGATGTTGGGCCACGCAGGCTTAGGACAGTCAAACCATGGACTTGGGCCTGCACCTCTGTGCCTTTGAGTTATTTACTGAGATCACAAAGAGGCCTAAAAGGACTCTTTATCCCAGAATCCCCTGCGGTACTTCACACCTACATGTGACATAAAGGGGGGACCGGAACTTGAGGGAGACCCCACAGGAAGGCGGCCAGGTGACAAAACTCTGAGACTCCCCTCGTTCAATCTCTTTCCACACGCTGACTTGAAGTGCTCGGAGACCCAAGCTCACCTCCTGTTTCCTGCAACAATCTTCCTTTGTTTTAAGTTTTGGCGCGCAGGTAATCCGCGGCCGGCAGTGTTCCAAATTCCGAGCTCAGATTGTCCAGTGAACGCATCTCAGTTTCTCAGAGAGCGTTAGGCTATAACAGATTATCAGAAAGATAACGGTCTTATTCCATCCTGCAACGAAAGGACATCAACGGACATCTTTCCCCTCGACGGAGAACCAACGAAGCCGCTCTTGCCGTAAGGGACCCTCGCCGCCATCAGACGCCTCTACACCAGGACGGACAGAAGATCTGTTTTATCGCCGGACTCCTTTTTCCTTCACCAATCGCAGGCAAAGCGATTCACAAGTGAGGCTTAATTAGGTCTGGGCAGAATTAGCTTTAGAGAGTGTTTTTAACAATTGTTTGACTGAAGCAGAAACTGTAATTTTTATCTTTGTTGGACCGTCGCGTCCTGAGTTTTACCTGTTTAAAATTCTTGTTGTTGTTTCGGACCGCTGCGTCCTGTATGTGTTTAGCGTAACAGCTTTATAACCGGGTATTATTCTTCTGATCAGAAAGGCCAGTGTAAGCCGTATTAACTTGAATTCGGCCACTGGTTTGTTTCTG